>NW_028080009.1:472401-513019 GCF_014824575.4 Sturnira hondurensis | reverse complement strand
TGTCACAACATAGATTTTTCAGGTTCTTAATCTGGCTTCAACAGCTTTGTTCTTTTTTTAAATTTTTTATTTAATTCTTGTTCAAGTACAGTTTCCTGTCTTATATTCCCAGCCCTGCCCACTCCTGTGCTCCCCACCTCCCTCCCATTTCCACCCCCCACCCTTAGTTATTGTCCATGTGTCCTTTATACTTGTTCATGTGAGTCCATCCCCTTTTCCCCTACGATTCTCTCCCCTCTCCCCTCTGGACCCTGTCAGCCTGTTCCGTATTTGAGTGTCATTGGTCATATTTGCTTGCTTGTTTGTTTTGTTGTTTAGATTCCTGTTAACGGTGATATCATATGGTATTTGTCTTTCAGCGCCTGACTTATTTCGCTCAGCATAAGGCTTTCCAGTTCCATCCATGATGTTGCAAAGGGTAGGAGCTCCTTCTTTCTTTCTGCTGCATAAAATTCCATTGTGTAAATGTACCATAGCTTTTTGATCCAGTCATTGACCAATGGGCATCTAGGTTGCTTCCAACTCTTGGCTATCGTAAATTGTACTGCTATGAACATCGGGGTGCATAGGTTCATAGCAGTACAATTTACGATAGCCAAGAGTTGGAAGCAACCTAGATGCCCATTGGTCAATGACTGGATCAAAAAGCTATGGTACATTTACACAATGGAATTTTATGCAGCAGAAAGAAAGAAGGAGCTCCTACCCTTTGCAACATCATGGATGGAACTGGAAAGCCTTATGCTGAGCGAAATAAGTCAGGCGCTGAAAGACAAATACCATATGATATCACCGTTAACAGGAATCTAAACAACAAAACAAACAAGCAAGCAAATATGACCAATGACACTCAAATACGGAACAGGCTGACAGGGTCCAGAGGGGAGAGGGGAGAGAATCGTAGGGGAAAAGGGGATGGACTCACATGAACAAGTATAAAGGACACATGGACAATAACTAAGGGTAGGGGGTGGAAATGGGAGGGAGGTGGGGAGCACAGGAGTGGGCAGGGCTGGGAATATAAGACAGGAAACTGTACTTGAACAAGAATTAAATAAAAAATTTAAAAAAAGAACAAAGCTGTTGAAGCCAGATTAAGAACCTGAAAAATCTATGTTGTGACACATTGAAAACGTTGATAGTTTGACCTCTGACATTTTACCATAGTTTTCATTAAATGTTTTTCAGTGTAAAAAAATCAAAATTAAAAAAAAGGAAAAAATAAAAAATAAAATAAAATAAAAAAAGAAAATTGAAATCATATCAAGCATTTTCTTGAACAAGAAGGGCTTGAAACTAGAAACCAACCTGAAGGAAAAAAAAAACAGTCAAGTGTATGGACGCTGAATAGCATGCTATTGAACAATGAATGGGTCAATAATTAGATCAAGGAAGAAACCAAAACGTTTCTGGAAACAAATGAAAATGAACACACAACAGTCCAAACCCTATGGACACAGTGAAGGCAGTCCTGAGAGGGAAGTTCATAGCAATACAGATGTACCTAAAAGAGATAGAAACATTTCAAATGAACAATCTAACCCTACATCTACAAGAACTGAAGAAACAACAACAAACAAAGGCCAGAGCAAGTAGAAGGAAAGAAATAACAAAGATCAGAGCAGAATTAAATGACATGGAGATTAAAAGAATAATTCTGCCTAGCTGGTATAGTTCAGTGGATTGAGCGTGGGCTTCAAACCAAAGGATCACAAGTTCAATTCCCAGTTAGGGCACATGCCTGGGTTGCAGGCCAGGTCCCCAGTGGGGGATGTGTGAGAGGCAACCACACATTGATGTTTCTCTCCCTCTTTTTCTCCTTCCCTTCTCCTCTCTTTAAAAATAGATAAAATAAAAAAAATTTAAAAAAAGAATAATTCTAAAGACCAATAAATCTAGGAGCTGGTTCTTTTAAAACATAAATAGTATAAACACACCATTAACCATATGCATTAAGAAAAAAGAGAAAGGATCCAAATAAATAAAATCAGAAACAAAAGAGGGTAAATGACAACCAATACCACAGAAATACAAAGGATCATAAGAAATTACTACAAAGTACTATATGCCAAGAAATTTGAAAGCCTGGGTGAAGTGGACAAGTATCTAGAAACATATAATCTTCCAAAACTGAATCAATAAGAAGCAGAAAGCTTGAACAGACTGATAATAGCTAGTGAAACTGAAGCACTAATCAGAAGACTCCTAGTACACAAAGCCCTGGACCAGATGGTGTCACATCAGAATTTTCCAAAATATTTAAGGAAGAGCTATTCTCTATCCTTCTTAAAGTATTCCAAAAAATCCAGGAAGAGGGAAGACTCCCAATCTCTTTTTATGAGGCCAGCATCATTCTAATCCCAAAACCAGATAGAGACACAACAACAAAGAAAAGACACTACAAGCCTATATTGCTGATGAATATAGATGCTAAAATCCTCAACAAAATATTGGAAAACTGCATCCAGGAATACATTAAAAAGATCATACACAATGATAAAGTGAAATTCATCCCAGGGATGCAAAGATGGTACAATATTCTCAAATCAATAAACATAATACACCAGATAAACAAAAGAAAAGACAAAAATCCCACGATCATATCAATAAATGTGGAAAAAGCATTTGATAAGGTACAACACCCATTTATGATAAAAACATTCAGTAAAGTGAGAATAGGGGGAGCATTCCTCGACATATTAAAGGCCATATATGAGAGACCTACAGCCAACATCATACTCAACAGGCAAAACATTAAAGCTTTCCCACTAAGATCAGGAACAAGATGAGGGTGCCTGCTTTCACCATTTCTATTCAAGATAGTATTGGAAGTTCTAGCTATAGCAATCAGACAAAAAAAAAAGAAATAAAAGGTATCCACATTGGAAAGGAGGAAGTAAAATTGTCATTATTTGCAGAAGACATGATAGTGTATGTAGAACACCCTATAGACTCCACCAAAAAAACTACTCAACCTAATAAGTGAATTTGGGAAAATAGTGGCATATAAAGTCAGTATCCAGAAATCAAAGGCATTTTTGTACATCAACAATGAAATATAAGACACAAAAATTAGAAAAAAATCTCATTTGCTATAGCAACTAAAAAATGAAGTACTTAAAAATAAAATTAGCCAAGGAGGTAAAGGAACTATACTCAGGAAACTGCACAACACTGAAGAAAAAAATTAAAGAAGACACAAATAAGTGAAAAGGTATGCTATGTTCATGGATTGGAAGTATTAATATCATCAGAATGACTATACTATCTGAAGCAATTTATAGATTCAATGCAATCCCTTTCAAAATCTGAATAAAATATTTCACAGATATGGAACAAACATTTCAAAAATTTATATAAAACTATAAATGACTCTGAATATCTTCTGTAATGTTGAGAAAGAAGAACAAAGTTGGAAGGATCACAATACTTGTTATCAAACTATATTACAAGGCCACTGTAATAAAAAAAAGTCTGGTACTGGCATAAGAACAATCACATAGATCAATGGAACAGAACAGAGATCCTGGAAATAAACCCGTGTCTCTATGGTCAATTAATATTCAACAAAGGGGGAAGAAACATAAAATGGAGTAAATGTAGCTTCTTCAATAAATGGTGTTGGGAGATCTGGACAGCTACATGCAAAAAAATGAAACTCGACTACCCACTTACACCATGCACCAAAATAAACTCAAGATGGATAAAAGACTTAAATACAAGTCTTGACACCATAAAAGTCTTAGAGAAAAACACAGGCAGGAAAGTCTCAGATATTCCACACAACAACATTTTTAACAACATGTCCCCTAGAGCAAGGGATACAAAGGAAAGAGTAAACCAATGGGACTATATCAAATTAAAAAGCTTCTGCATGACTAAAGAAAACATCAGCAAAATGAAGTGGGAACCAATCATATGGGAAAATATATTTGCCAATGATACCTCAGAAAAGGGTTTGATCTCCAAAATATATAAAGAACTCACACCACTCCACACCAGGAAGATAAACAATCCAATTGAAAATAGGCAAAGGACCTGAATAGATACTTCCCAAGGAGGACATACAGAGGGCCCAGAGACATAAAAAAGGATGCTGAGCATCACTAGCCATCAGAGAAATGCAAATTAAAACCGTAATGAGATACCACTTCACACCGGACAGAATGGGCATCATAAACAAATCAACAAACAACAAGTGCTGGGAAGGTTGTGGAGAGAAAAACACCTTAGTACACTGTTGGTGAGAATGCAGACTGGTTCAGCCACTGTGCAAAACAGTACAAAGTTTCCTCCGAAAAGCAAAAATGGAACTACATTTTGACCTGGCAATCGAACTGCTGGGATTATACCTTAAGAATCCTGAATCATCAATGCAAAAGAACCTATGCATCCAATGTTCATAGCAGCATTATTTACAATAGTCAAGTGCTGGGAACAGTCTAAGTGAATATCAGTAAAGAGGTGGATTAAAAAACTGTGGTACAGACTTCCAGCCAAGATGAAGGCATAGATGGAAATACTGTACCTCGTCATACAACCAAATTTAAGGACAACAAAGATTTAGAAACAAAAACACAACCCAAACAGACAGAAAATTGAACTGTGCCGGAGTTTGACAACAACGAGCCATTCATCCAGACCTGTAAGAGGGGCAGAGTCAGTGGTTGGCTGAGAGGGGTCATGGTAGGGAAAAGCAGTGGCTGCTGGACAAACCCAGGTGTGCAGGTGGTGGTTGGCAGATACATTGCTAAATACAGTGGACAAAAGGCTTCTTTCACAAAAATCTCAGTATATAACATGCCATTTCCAGTTAGAGAGTTGTAGCACAGGTTGTTTCTTAATAGTTCTGTAGTGAACTTTTCATAACTTATTCTGCCTGAAAAACAAAGTTAACCTGTTTCTAACACCATACGTAAGAGACTTGAGGTCAAACCTACCTTATTTCAAGAGACATTAATTTCTATGCTTCTCACTACTTTACAACTAACAACTTTAACACACAAGTCTAGAAAAACATCACAGCAAACTTTAACAATTTTCAATCCTCAACTTGTTTCTATCACGGTCTTCTTCCCAATATTAACTTCAAAGCCAGCTGGAACATAAGCTTATGTATAACTGCAGTTTGGATGACATAAATAGAAATAGCACCCTGGCTGGTGTAGCTCAGTGGATTGAGTGTGGGCCTGCAAACCAAAGGAAGGCCGTTCGATTCCCAGTCAGGGCACATGCTGAGGTTGCAGGCCAGTTCCCAGCAGGGGATGCGCAAGAGGCAACCATATGTTGATATTTCTCTCCTTCCCCTCCTCTCTAAAGATAAATAAATAAAATCTTTAAAAAAAGAAATAGCAGTACACAAAGTATAACACAGTTGTTAATTTTAGCTGTCTTCTAAAGTTTTCAACAAAAACTGACACTGCTGACACCTTTGTCTGTCTATTGACATTCTCATGTGCAGAACTAAACCAAATTTTAACTTCTAATCCATTTGCAACCCTATACTCTACCACTGAATTGAGCTTAAATAAAAGGCTTTACACAAACCAACCAGAAAAAGAAATTTTCAACACCCTCAAAAGAAATTCCTCTACCCTTTGAACAGTTATTTCCCATTTCCCTTCTTTAGCCCATGGCAATCATTTATCTGCTTTCTGTTCTCATGGATTTGCCTATTTTGGACATTTCATATAGAGTCGTGCAATATGCCTTTTTCTGTCTGTCTTGTTTAAGTTAGCATAATACTTTCAAGGTTCATCCTTGTTGTAGCATGTGTCAGAACTTTCTTGCTTTTCTGCCTGTGTAATATTCTACTATATGGATAGATCACATTTTGTTTACCCGTTTATCAGGTGATGCACATTTGGGTTGTTTTAATTTTTCAGCTATTATGATGTTTTTACAAATGTTCATGTGCAAATTTTTGTGTGGATATGTTTTCAAATTCTCTTGAGTATGCACCAAAGAGTATAATAGTTGTATGATATGGTCACTTTTGTTCAAAAAGTTAAGAAGCTACCAGGCTGTTTTCTAAAATATCTTCACCAGGTTACATTCCCAACAGCTGTGTATGAACTTGTGGTTTCTGACATTGCTTCTGTTTTAATGCTGCTTCTAAGAGGTGGTTCACCAAGATGAAATCATATACAACCTTCCTGAGGTCATCTTCCAGACCATCATTCAAGATATTTTCCAGGATATAACATCTAGCAGACCTGTGCCTCCTGACAGATTATATCGTGAATGAAGTATAATTAAGCATCTATTATGCTCAGAGTTGTGTACTAGGCTCAGAGGCAAGTACAACACAAACATGTTTCAGGGTACTTGTACTCGAAAGAGTGCATTTTGTTAGATGTGCAAATGTTTAAAATTAACTTAGATTTAATTAATTGGTTATTTGGAACTAATTTTCTAGGGCATTTTCTAAGACCATTTTCTTCTTTTACATGGGGGAAAATTACCATGAATTCAGTGATTTCCCCCCCTGGGTATATCATATCTAAAGCATGGTAGGTGTGTGTATGTGTGTGTCAATCTCTGTGTGGCAACAATGGTCAAGGACACTTTATTTTTTACTCTTACTTATTTCTAGTAATAGGAAATCTCATATTTTATATATGCCTATTTTGATTCTGAGACTGACAGCTTTCATGATATTATTGGCCTTTTATTTTCATTTTTTACCATATGGGTCTATTCAGAAATACAACCTCTTCCTTTACAACACCTATGTACCTTTTATTTTTAAGCATTTTGTTATTCACACTTGAGAACATGTACATTGACTTTGAGAGAGAGGAAGGAAGGGAAAGAGGAAGAGAAAGAGAAACAATGACGAGAGAAACATCAATCATTTGCCTCTCTCATGCAAGCCTATTTGGGATTAAACCCACAGCCAAGGTATGTGTCCTGACCAGGAATCAAACTCAGGACTCTTCTGCATACCAGACTGCATTCTTAAGACAGACACACTAGCCAAAGCTATATGGCCTTTTGAAAGTGTTATTAATTGGTGGACAATTCTACACCCACCCATACAGCCTCTGGAATCCCCGTCTGAGCTCATGCATCCTGAGGGCATAGACCATGGGGTTGAGAGCAGGGGGGATGACATTGTGTAGCACATTAAGGAGTACAGGGATAAGGGGGATCTTTTCCTTTACAAGGTGTGTGACAGACAGCACAATAATACCTGTATAGAAGAAGAGAATGAGGATGAGGTGTGAGCTACAGGTACTCAGAGCCTTGGACATTGCTTCTGCTGAGTTCAGCCTCAGCACGGTGTGAAGGATTAGAGCATAGGAAGAAAACACCAGAGCCATATCACTCCCAACCAGCACCCAACCTAATATCAGTTGGTAGAATTTGTTCACAGTGATGTCATCACAAGCCAGGCTGATAACACCCAAGTTAGAACACAGGCAGTGGTCAATTTCATTCTTGGAGCAGTAGAGCCTTTGGGCAGCCAGTACAGGCACTGGGATGGTGAACAGGCTATTTCTGAGCACCATGAATCCTATGACTTTAACCATAAAAGCTTCAGTGACTATGGTGGGATAACGCAGTGGGTGACAGATGGCTATGTATCTGTCCACTGCCATGCAGAGAAAGATGCCAGACTCCATGAAAAAGAAACAGTGGATGACATACATCTGAACAAAACATTCAGGGAGGCTGATGGCCTTGGCATCAAACCAGAAGATGGCTATAATCTTGGGCATAATAGTGCTGGCCAAACCGATGTCCACAACTGCCAATATGCTCAGGAGATGGTACATGGGCTCATGGAGTGTGGACTCACGTTGGATAGTGATCAAGATGAGGATATTGGCAGCAAGAGCTAAAAGATAGAGCAGAGCCAGGGGCAGGGAGAGCCAGTGCTGCCACTCATGAATGCCTGGGAGCCCCATCAGGATGAACTGGGAAATCTGGAGGCTGGAACTGTTGGTAAGACTGGTGGAGGTATCCATGGCACCGGTGCCCCGTTCTCAGCATCTGTCCATGAAACTGGAATAGGAAAGGGGCTGCATTTGAAAGTTCAGCTATGGGTCTTAATTAGAGACTTCCAACAATGACCCAGTTTATTTGTGAATTACCGTCTTTTTTTTTTTTTTTTTTGGTTCTGGGAGATAGTCCACAGAGTAACAATAAAGAAAGCCAAAATTATGTTCCTCTAAATCCCTCCCCTATTTCCCCTGAAATTCCCTATAAAGGATACATGGACAACAACTGAGAAGGGTGGAAATGGGAGGGAGGGGGGAGCACGGGGGGTGGGATGGGAGTGGGTGGGATGGGAGTAATAGACAGAAACGTGTACTTGAAAAATAAATAAATAAATTTTAAAAAAGAATATACAAAAAAAGAAAGTTGCTAATGATTAGACAAAAGATACATAAACAAAATAAGCCTTATAGCTTATGGGTTAACAATTATAAAAATATAAAGCATATGAATCAGAAATAAAAATAAAACTTTAAAAAAATTAAAAAAAATAAATAGAAATATTGTCTGTTGGTTAGTTATTTTCAAAAACTGCTTCATATCCTTCAGTGGTGCCATATTCTAGGGTCTATATATAAAGAAAGAAGGAGCTCCTACCTTTTGCAACAGCATGGATGGAACTGGAAAGCATTATGCTGAGTGAAATAAGCCAGGTGTTAAAGGACAAATACCATATGATCTCACCTTTAACAGGAAGCTAAACAACAAAACAAACAAGCAAGCAAAATATAACCAAAGTCACTGAAATAGAGAACAGGCTGACAGTGACCAGAGGGAAGAGGGGAGGGAATTTCAGGGGAAATAGGGGAGGGATTTAGAGAAAAATATATAAAGGATACATGGACAACAACTGAGAAGGGTGGAAATGGGAGGGAGGGGAGAGTACGGGGGGTGGGATGGGAGTAATAGACAGAAAACTGTACTTGAAAAATAATTAAATAAATTTTTTAAAAAAGGAAAGAAAGAAAGCCAAAATTAGTTGTAAATAGAGAGGTTTAAATAGCTGATTGTCATCACCACTCTCATGTCTAATAGGCATGTCCAAATACATCCTATAAGCTTATCACCAACAGATAGTAGATATTAATATTTGGTTTATTCACTTCCTTTTTTCTGTTTAAGCAGTTTACATCATATAAAGATAATTTTGCATCTTGTCTTTATCTTTTAGCAATATATTCTAAGACATAACATAGGTGCTCAGTAAAAAATTACTGCATGAATACAAATGAACCACACTTCAGTGTCATTAAAGCAATGTAGGTTCTAAATTTTAATGACTGCCTTATATTCCTATATTTGACCATTTCATAAATTACTAACTAATATTTTATTTTCAGATTATTTCCTTAGAGTGGAATTTCAGAAATAAACAAAAGTGATGCATGCAAAGAACAGAGCCATCTTCACATATTAATTTTAACAGTGTTTTGATATTCTGAATATCATATATATGCATGTTAAAAAATAAACACAATAAAAACATTAAGCCTATGTTTGAGATTCCCAAATGCCTTTCTTGTCACCATAGGCAGTCAGTAATAGTTTCTTGAGGATCCTTCCAGAGATAGTTTTTGCATGCACAAATATACATGTATGAACTATTTTCCCATAAAAGACAAAATCATATCTAATTATACTGATCATACCTTTCTTATCCTTTGTTTCCTTGACTTTTCTTTTTTAGCTAGTTATTATCTTCGAGTCTGTTCTACATCTTCATATAGCTATACTTCATTGTTGTGAAGTTGCATGATTTTCTACCACATGAATGTCTGATATTTTCATGAGAACTTTTGATGAACATTGGTATTTTCAGTATTTTGCCCCTGTAAATAAAATGATTAAAATGTGCTTGTTCATATGTCTGTAAGTATATATGTATACTCATATAAATTTATCCATAGGATAATTTCCAAGAAGTGAATTCCTGGGTGCAATGGGAAAAAATTATTTTGATTGATATTGCCAAACTGTCTTTGCAAGAGGCGTTTCTGGTCCTGACCAACAGTAGTGCACTTTGAATGCTCCTGACATACACTGGAAAGTTGCTTCATAGATACATCATAGTACTTTACACACCCAGAATTTGTTCATGAGTGTGTCTATTTCTTCACACCCAACCATAACTGAAAATTTTAATTTAAAAACCTATATTAATGGAATGAGTAAAAATTGAAATTTTAGTTTTGGTTCACTTTTCCCTTTATTATTTAGTGATCTTTGACATTTTCAAAGGGCATCCCCCCCAATATATATGTAGTAAATCTTCTCTTTTAGCTTTATGAGCAACTCATTTGTAGCATTAAGTGAAATCATGTTTTTCAAGGGCTTAGCATGGAGTCTGGCAGCACATCTGATTAATATGTGTGAGTTTCACTATGTCTTTAAAATATTATCTCTATCTGTTGAATTTTTGGAAATAATTCCTTTTATTCATTTTGTATTAAAATCTATCATTTCAAATATTGTTATTGATTGATTTTTAGATAGAGAGAGAGCAAGCAGGAGGGAGAAACACTGACTTGTAGCTCCACCCATTCATGCAGTCACCACACCAATTATGCAATCACGATTCAAGTTACACCTGTGCGTACACTTAAACTTACATGTGTTCATAACAAGTACACTTTCAACTCATTATTTCATTATTTCAGGCTTTAAATAAAGCAAAACACAACATTTTAAAAAGAATTAACTTCTGTTTCTTTTTTTTTTAAGATATTTATTTATTTATTTATTTATTTATTTATTTATTTATTTACTTATCTTTAGAGGGGAAGGAGAGAGGGAGAGAAACATCAATGTATGGTTGGCTTTTCTGTGTCCCCTGCTGGGAGTTGGCCTGCAGGGAACTGGTCTGCAACCCAGGCATGTGCCCTGACTGGGAATCGAACCGTGATCATCTGGTTCACAGACCCACGCTCAATCCACTAGCTACACCAGCCAGGGCAACTTCTGTTTCTTTATAAACATTTATTTTAAAATTAATTTTGTAACCAATTTGAGATATGGCATGGAGTGACAAAGTACCTAAATTAATTTTACCCAGAAAGAGCTAAGCCATTGTTCCAGCACCTGTGAGTAAAGAAGGCTTCCTCTCCCTGTTAATTAACAAGATGCTTTTTTGTTAAATATAAATTCGGACATATCTTTAAGGATCATTGCTGGACTGGAGAGTATTCTCTGTTTTTAGTTTCAGTACTAGTTGAATTAGTCTATTTACATATGGAAGAGTCTTACTAACATTTTTAAATAGAAAAAGCTGGTTGTGGTATTTTTGAACATAAAACTAAAACAAATTAAATGTGGAAAAAGTGTTTTTACCCCCCCCCCCCAATCATTTCTTTCCTTTCATTTTCTATTATTTTCTTTTTCTTTCTTTTTTTTTTTTTTTGGTCTAAGAGCACTTTATATTTAATGACATTTTACTAAGTCAGAGCGTCTTCATTTTAGCACTAACCTAATTTCTTGTTTTCTTTTTTACTGTTGTTTAGTTAGTTACCCTGTCTTTTTTTCCCCATTGCTCACCCTACCCCATTCCCCCCACTCTAACAGTCAATCCTGTCCCCATTGTCTGTGCCCATGACTCTATTCGTATTCCATTGCTTGCCTGTTCCCATTCTTTCCCCTGTTATGCTTCTCTCTGCTCCCCTCTAGTCACTGTCATTTTGTCCTTTGTTTCCAAGTCTCTGGTTCTATTTTGCTCATTCATTTGTTTTGTTGATTAGGTTCCACTTATGTGTGAGATCCTATGGTATTTGTCATTCACCATTTGTCATTGGCTTATTTCACTTAGTATAATGCTCTCCAGTCTTTGAATTTAAAAAGCTGTGGCCTTTCTGTCTTAGGAGTTTTTGGAATTTTTCCCCCAGGAATGTTACTGTTTTTGTCTCATTATATTTCCTAGTTATGCATTATTACTTAAAAAACTTCTGGTGATTATTGTTTTAAAAAAACAGTTTACAAACACATTTACTTTATAACAGCTACTGCACTGCAAAGTTCACAGCGCTTTTGTAAATTTCCAGATTTTATTTTTGTAAAAAAAATGTACTGACTATTTTTAGGAGAAGTTGGAATAGTGTAAGCTCCCATTTTTATTTTGCATCTTATTACCATGTTTATAATTTCCTCAACAATATAAAGAAGCACTGATAGTCAGCATCCCTGTCTGGCCTGGACTTTGAGTAGAATTCCGCTGGAGCTCTCCCCAGTGTGGGGTGCTAAATAATGCTTTTTGGATAAATAGTCTTTACTACTTTTGGTGGTTTGATGTCTAGTTTTAGTTTTTGATTGTATTTTTGAATCAGAAATAAGTGACTTCCATCCCTCTCTCACCTCATGATCTTGGATCTGTGATTTAAGTGGGAGAACATCCTGCTTCCACCAGTCTGTCAGCCCATGTGGCTCCCCTGCCTTGGGCTCTATGGTGGTTGCCTTTTCCTCTGCTAGAACTTTTGTTCTTTCTAACATGACCAGAGAGGAGTTCTGTCCCATTTTTCTACTTGTTCCCTAGAACTCAGGCCTCTGCTGTGCACTGGTGAAGATCTTTAGGGAAAAGAGGGCCAGTGTTGGAAGTTTTAAATTAAGGAAGCTGACTGAGAAAGCTCAGACTACAGGAGAACACACCAGGATCAAGAGCCAGGGACACAGAGCAAGGAAACTGCCTCCTCCACTCACCTTAGCCCCTGGTAAGCCCTGCTAGGAGGTCCTGGAGAGAAGGTCTCCAAATGGCACTGCCTTCTGTAGCTGCTTCAACTCTCTTGGCTACACCTCTTTTTATGCCATTGTTTCTGAGAGTACGTCTTCTCCTGTCCCCTGGGTTCTGGGCTGTTTCAGAGATTGGAGCCCTGGGTTTCCCTGGTCCTTCTCTGCCACTCTCCGGGACCTCCAAGAGGCTCTCTTTAATTGTTTTTTCCGAGTGCATCAAGGTATGGTGTCTTTTCATCACAGCTCCCAAAGGCCCTCAGTGATCTCACAGGTGTACTTAGCTCAGCTCTGGGAAAAGAGATGCTTAGCCCTGAGTCCCATGGGAACCACAATTAGAAAATCACATGGGACTTGATGAAGGCTTACAAAGAGGTGCCCTTCCTCTTGTGTGAATCACTGCTCTTTTGCCCTGTGTGCAACATGCAAGACTTGTCTAGAAAGTATCAAGCCATGCACTATGAAAAGTAAAGACATTTATTGTAGAAGATACAAGAAGCATTGTACATAGGACAGTGATGCCTTAGTACTCTTCAAAATGGGCACCTCAAGACCTCACACAGTTATTCCAATTGCCATCAGCTGCCCTGTCTTATTTTCAGGAATCTCATCGATTTTCTGAAATCTCTTCCCTTTCAAAGGTGATTTTAGTTTTGGGAAAAGCCAAAAGTCACAGGGCACCAAATCTGGGCTGTAGGGGGCGCTGAGTCACTTGGGTCATTTGAGTTATTCCAGTGAGATGTAATGCATGAGCAGGTGCATTGTCATGATGAAGCTGCTAATCATCAATTGCCTGTGGCTGTGGCCTTCTGAATCATACCAATAGATTCTTTGGAAAAATTGTCAAGCTTAACACAAAATTTGATGCAAACTCATTGCTCCACTTGCTCAGTTATTTTGAATGTGATGGCCACACAGTACACATGCTCACCCAATGGCGTCTACTGCCCCTGCTGCCTAGTACAGTGAAGTCCTCATTTTTCACACTTGTGCACCCACTACATTGGCTGCCAGGTTACATCGATGTCCTGGTAACCATTCTTGTATTAACAGTGGTTGGACTTTTTCTGGACAGACCTTATACACACTTTCCTTCAGCCTCTTCAGGGACCATTTTCTAGCAGGCATGTCCTCTGTGCTTTATCTTTTCCCACTTCCTTTTTCATGAGTTATTTCTTCCATTTATAAACATAAAAATGTATATGTTTCTTCTGCTGGAAACCTTTTATTTGCCCCTCCAGATCAACTTTGCACCCTGTTCTGTACCCATGGAGATTAAAGTGTATGCCTTCTGGTTTGGGGTTAGATTCGGCTAATGAGAGACATTGGTGGAAGGTCAGAGGGCAGCAAGAAAAATAAGTTGAGAAATATATTCCTCTGAATCTTTTCCTACCAATCTCCATGTTGGGTAAAGTTTGCGTTCTTCTCCTGAAGGCCTCCTGCCCCTATCATGTGGCTCCCTTGTGGTTCTTGGCAATACTGGTCAATACTGGTAGCTTTTTCTTCTCATTGCATGTCAGATCTGTCAGGTGGTAATGGCTTTTGAGGTTGCCAACCCAGGTGCATTTCACCTTCCTGTTTTCATTATTGTTTTATTATTATTAAACTCTTCCCATATTTTCTTCACTATATTCACCTCTTCTCTTTTGCCATGTGTTTCCACCTGGAACTTTGACCAGAATGACTCTCCATCTCAATGGTCTCTCTTCCTGCATCCTAGTCCTGAATCTGTTTCTTCTCTTTCCATTCTTTTACATACTTCCTGAAAACGTCTTTAATGTACACCTCCTAATTCCTTAGCTTTTCTAAACCTGTTTGAGACTTATATTCACCTACTGAATCCAAATGTTCCCTCTTCGCTTATTTCTAAAAGTTTACATTTAAGCAATATTATGACTTATTCTTGGCCCTTTAATATTTCTTGTCATTCTTTTTTTAAAAAGTAATTTTATTTACTTATTTTTAGAAAGAGAAGAGGGAAGGAAGAAAGAGAGGGAGAGAAACACCAATGTGTAGTTGCCTCTCAAGCACCCACCACTGGGGACCTGGCCTGCAACCCAGGCATGTGCCCTGACTGGGAATCAAATCAGCGACCCTTTGTTTCACAGGCCTGGCACTCAATTCACTGAGCCACACCAGCCACAGCCTTATTTTTATTAAATATTTTATTGTTATTTTATTATAGTTGTCCCCAATTTTTTCCCCTTTGCCCTCCTCCACCAAGCCCAACTATGTCCATGGGTCATTCATACATGTTCCTTGACTAGTCCTTTCCCTTTCTTTTCATCTTCCCCCTCCCTCTGGTCGCTGTCAGTCTATTTATTCCTTATTTCCATGCCTCTGGTTCTATTTTGCTGGTTACCTTATTTTGTTTATTAGTTTCCTCTTATAGGTGAAATCCTATGTTATTTGTCACTCACTGACTGGCTTATTTCACGTGGCATGATATTCTCTAGTTTCTCTTGCAACATCTTGTTTCTATTTTGCACTTACTATTTCTCCCCTCTCCAGGCTCCCAAAACCATTTTTTATCATTAGACATCTCATGTTCTTTTTTCATATCTAAAAATATCCATATAATCTCTCCACCTTTATTAATATTTGCCTATTGATTATTAATATGGTGGTGATTGTTGCATTTCTTCAATTTTATTCCCAGATCTTCACTAGTTTTGCATTTCAAATCTCAGATTTTACTTTTGTCTTTCCTACTCCATTTTTCCTTTCTCCTGCCTTTTCTTTTTTCATTTTATATTTTACTTTTTCCCTCTCTCACCCTGGTTTTTATTCCTCACACTTTAAAAATATATTTTATTGATTATGCATTACAGTTGTCCCATTTCCCCCATATCATTCCCCTCCACCCTGCACACCCCTCCCCCGTTCCTTTTTAGTCCATGTCTATGTGTCACAAGTTCTTTAGCTTCTACATTTCCCATACTATTCTTGTCCTCCCCTGTCTATTTTCTCCCTACCGTCTGTGCTACTTATTCTCTGTACCTTCTCCCCCCTTCTCTTCCTCCCACTCCCCTGTTGCTAACCCTCCATGTGATTCCATTTCTATGGTTCCACTCCAGATCTAGCTGTCCTTTTAGTTTGCTTTTGTTTTAGGTATGGTTGTTAATAACTGTGAGTTTGCTGTCCTTTCACTGTTTATATTTTTATCTTCTTTTTCTTAGATAAGTCCCTTTAACATTTCATATGATAAGGGCTTGGTGATGATGAACTCCTTCAACTTGACCTTATCTGAGAAGCACTTTATCTGCCCTTCCATTCTAAATAAAAGCTTTGTTGCATAGAGCAATCTTGGATGTAGGTCCTTGGATTTCATGACTTGGAATGCTTATTTCTAGCCTCCTCTTGCCTGTAAGGTCTCTTTTGAGAAATCAGCTGATAGTCTGATGGGAACTCCTTTGTAGGTGACTGTCCCCTTATCTCTTGGTGCTTCTAGAATTCTCTCCTTCATTTTAATCTTGGCTAATGTAATTATTACGTGCTTTGGTGTGTTCCTCCTTGGGTTCAACTTCTTTGGGACTCTCTGAGCTTCCTGGACTTCCTGGAAGTCTATTTCCTTTGCCAGATTGGGGAAGTTCTCCTTTATTATTTGGTCAAATAAGTTATCCACTTGTTGCTCTTCCTCTTCCCCTTCGCCTTCTGGCACCCCTATGATTCAGATATTGGAGCATTTAAAGATGTCCTGTAGGTTCCTAAGCCTCTCCTCATTTTTTTTGAATTCCTTCTTTTGTGTTTGGTTGTTTCTTTCTTCCTTCTGGTCCGCTCCATTGATTTGAGTCCCAGTTTTCTTCCCATCACTATTGGTTCCCTGTGCATTTACCATCATTTCACTTAGGGAAGCCTTCATTTGTTCCTCTAATTTGTGACTGAAATCAACCAGTTCTGTGAGCATCCTGATCAGCAGGGTTTTGAACTACGCATCCAATAGGTTGCCTATCTCTTTGTTATTTAGAAGTATTGGCTCTGGGGCTTTGAGCTGTTCTTCTGCTTGAGCCATAATGTGTTTGTCTCTTCATGCCTGTTACATATGAAGGGTGAAAGCTTAGGTGTTCACCGGGGTGGGTCAACCCCCCAGTTGCTGGGTTGTGACTGGGGGCGGGGTCAGAGAGGGAGAAATGACATTTGTTGCATTCTCTCTCGGATTTTGGTCCCCTCTGCCTCTTCCCACAATCAAATTGGGCCCTTTTGGTGCTGGTTTTTGGGTGGGTGGGCTTGTGTACATTCTAAGACCTTGTGGCTCTTTCCAATGAACTTTCCTATGAGGCTGGGAGCCTCTCCCATCACCCCAACTCCCAAAAGTTTTTCCAATCAGTGCTTCTAGGCTTCCCGGCGCTGGGGCCCTGGGTTGTGTGGGTTGTCTCACTGTCCATTTTTTCACTTGGTTTATCTGCATGTGAATGATTGATCATGGTAAACCAGCTGCCTTGTGTCTTCACTGAGTCTGCCCATTGCCACCCCAAGCCTGGAATCTGCCAGCTGCCACCTGTGCACCTGTGTTTGTCCGGCAGCCACCGCTTTTTCCTCGCCCAATTTGGTTGTGTGAGGAGGTACAGTATTTCCACCTATGCTTCCATTTTGGCCAGAAGTCTCTCATTCCTCACTGTTATTATTTCCTCCCTACCCATCCTTTCAAAATTAATTTTCTTTTCGTTAGACATTTCATAAACTTTTTTTGTTTCTTTTTTTTCTTCTGATTCCCATTTCACCAGTATTAATCTTTGCTCATTTGCCATTGATATTGCTGTGATAGATCTTTTTCTCCAATTTGGTTCCCATTTCTTCACTATGTAAAACATTTAAAAAATGTATTTTGTCATTATGCTGTTAGAGTTGTTCCATTTTTTCCTCCATTTTATCCCCCTCTTCCCTGCACCCACCTCCCTCTAGTGCTCACTCCCTTACTTCATGTCCATAGGCACACATATAAGCTCTTCATCTTTGTCATTTCCTATATTATTCTTTACCTCCCCCTGTCTATTTTGTACCTATCAGTTATGCTTATTCCCTGTATCTTCCCCCCCCATTTCCCTCTTATGTCTACCAAATGATAACCCTCCAAATGATCTCCATTTCTGTTCCTGTTCTAGTTGTTTGCTTAGTGGGGGTTTTTTTTTTGGTTTAGTTGTTGAAATTGTGTTTGTTGTCATTTTACTGTTCATACTTCTTATCTTCATTTTCTTAGATAGGATCCATTAACATTTCCTATAATAATGGCTTGGTGATGATGATCTTCTTTAACTTGATCTTATCTGGGAAGCACTTCATCTGCAATTCCATTATAAATGACAGCTTGCTGAATAGAGTAATCTTGGATGTAGGTCTTTGGATTTCATGACTTGGAATACTTCTTTCCAGCCCGTTCTTGCCTGGCAGGTTTCTTTTGAGAAATCAGCTGATAGTCTTATGGTAACTCCTTTGTTGGTAACTGTTCATTTTTTCTTGCTGCTTTTAAGATTCTCTCCTTATCTTTAATCTTAGGTAATGTAATCATGATGTGCCTTGGTATGTGCTTCCTTGGGTCCAACTTCTTTGGGAATCTCTTAGCTTCCTGGAAGCTATATATATATTTGCCAGATCAGGGAAATTCTCCTTCATTAATTTTTTTTCAAATAAGTTTTCTATTTCTTACTCTTCCTCTTCTCCTTCTGGCACCCCTATGATTTGGATGTTGAATGTTTAAACTTGTCCTGGAGGTTAGTCGATCTCTCCTCATTTTTTTTGAATTCTTGTTTCTTCATTTTGTTCTGGTTGAATGTTTATTTCTTCCCTTTGTTCCAGATCATTGATTTGAATTCCAGTTCCCTTCACTGGAAGTTCCCTATATATTTTTCTTTATTTCCCTCTGATAGCCTTCACTTTTTTTCTTTATTTTGTGGCCATTCGTAATCATTTCTGTGAGCATCTTGATTACCGGTACTTTGAACTCTGAATCTGATAAGTTGGCTATCTTCTCATTGCCTAGATCTTTTTCTTGAGTTTCAATCTATCCTTTCATTTGGGACATATTTCTTTGTTTTTGTGCATTTGTTACATTGTGAGGGTAAGAGCTTTAGGTATTTGCCAGAGTGGGACAACCCACTTTTCTGTGTTGTGGTGTTGTATATAGGGGAGAGGTCAGAGAGGGAAAATGCTGCTTGCTTGGCTTTTGCTGCACTTTGTCACTTCCCCTGGTGAATTGTGTTTTTTTTAGGTACTTCCCTGGTGCTGATTCCTGGGTGTGTGGGCTTGTGTACATTCTTGGGCCCTGGGGACCACTCCGGCAGTCTCTGAAATGAGTCTGGCAGTTTCTCTCACCACTGAAACCCCCACAGGTTTTTACAGACAGAGGTTTCATGGCTTTCTTTTCCCAAGCTTGAGCCCTGGGTCTCACTCCCCATTTGTTTTTATAACTGGTAAGAACAATCTGCATGAGAATGTGGAACTACCCAATCTTCCAGCTGCTGCCTCACCCACATGGTCCACCATAAAAGAAACACAGAAGGACACTTCATAATATTCAAGGGAATAATCCATCAAAGAGTCAATAACATTGTAAAATTATATACATCCAACATAGGAACGCCCAGATATGTAGGAAAATTTTTGGAGGACATCAGGAAAGATATAAAAAGCACCACACTTATACTAGCAAATTTTAACATTCCACTATCAACAAAAGATAGGTCTTCCAAACAAAATATCAACCAGGAAATTGTGGCAGTAAATGATACACTAGATCAAATGGACTTCACTGATATATCTAGAACCTTTCATCCCAAAGGAGCAAAATACACATTCTTTTCAAGTGCATATGGAATATTTTCAAAGCTGGACCATGTGATAAGACACAAAATGAAAATCAACAAATTCAAGGAAATTGAAATCAGTGCTCGCTTCGGCAGCTCATATACTAAATTTGGAATGATACCAAGAAGATTAGCATGGGCCTGTGCAAAGATGACACGCAAATTCATGAAGCCTTCCATACTTTTGAGCGCAGAAGAGCGGCGCCAGTCTGGATCTTGGGAGGGCACTGGCGAGACCAGTTGAGTTCACTGAGACATGAGAAGAGCCACACTAATAGCCCCTCAGGCTGCCGCAGCTAGTGAGAACAGAAGAAAAGGTTTGACTAGCTGGAAACCAAAAGAGGAGTAAGTGGAAGTGGAGAACACCAAGACACCTGCAGGAGACTGCACCACTGAATCTCACAGGTATCCTACCACAGAAGTTCATACCATAAGCCCAGGGAACCAGAACAGATCAATTTAAGAAGCTGAGGCCAACAAGAAGAGCATCACAAACAATGGGAAGAAAAAGAAACTCCCCAGATGAAAGAAAAGGAGGAAGTCTCAGAAAGAATGTTCGATGAAATAGAGGCAAGTGAACTATCAGATATTGAATTCAAAGCACTGGTTATCAGGAAATTCAAAGAGCTCACAACGAGCTACCAGAAACTACAGGGGAGCTACAATGAACTCTCCTCAAACTATATCAACATGAAAAAGGAAATAGAAACCATCAGCAAAGACCAAGAGGAAATGAAGAATACAATTTCTGAACTGAAGAACACAGTAGAAGGTATGAAGACTAGGATCGATGAGGTGGAAGACCACATAAGTGAGATCAAAGACAGGGTAGAAAGAATCTTCCAGATGAACCAAGTAATGGAAAAGAGAATCAGAAAGAATGAGGAGAATTTAAGAGAAACGTAAGACAATATGAAACATAATAATATCTGAATAATAGGAATACCAGAAGGAGAAGAAGAAGAACAAGGGATAGAAAACCTACTTGAAAGAGTAATAACGGAAAATTTTCCTAAGTTGAGGAGAGATAAAGTCACAGGAATCCAGGAATTGCAGAGAGCCCTAATCATGTGGAACCCAAAGAGGTCTACTGCAAGATACAACATCATTAAAATGGCAAAACTCCAAGACAAAGAGAGAATCCTAAAGGCAGCAAGAAAGAAAAAAATAAGTAACATACAAGGGGGTCCCAATAAGCTTGGCTACTGACTTCTCAATGGAAACATTCCAAGCAAGAAGAGAATGGCAAGAAATATTCCAAGGAATGAGAAACAGAGGCCTTCAACCAAGGCTACTGTACCCAGTAAGGCTCTCAATCAAGATAGAAGGCCAAATAAAGAGCTTCCAAGACAAAAGAAGTCTAAAAGAATACACCTCTACCAAACCAGCTCTACAAGAATTACTAAAAGGGCTGCTTTAAGGAAAGGAAGGAAAAGAGAGAGACAGAGAGGAACACAGGTTCATAAATGGCAATGAATAAATACCTTTCAATAATAACCTTAAACATAAATGGATTAAATGCACCAATTAAAAGACATAGAATAGCTGAATGGATAAGAAAGAATGACCCACACATATGCTGTCTACAAGAAACCTACCTCAGGACAAAAGACCTACACAGACTAAAAGTGAAGGGCTGGAAACAAATTTTCCAAGCAAACGGACATGATAAAAAAGCTGGGGTAGCAATACTCATATCAGACAAAATAGACTTCAAAAAAAGGGCCATAGAGAGAGACCCAGAAGGTCACTTCATAGTACTCAAGGGAAGAATCCACCAAGAAGACATTAACATCATAAATATATATGCACCCAACATAGGAGCACCCAAATATATAAAGAAAATCCTAGAGGTCCTCAAGAAAGATATTGACAGCAACACAATTATAGTAGGGGATTTTAACACCCCACTGTCAAAAATGGAAAGATATTCCAAACAAAATATCAACAAAGATATTGCAGCATTAAATGACACCCTAGATGAAATGGACCTAATTGATATATATAGAGCCCACCATTCCAAAGAAGCTAAATACACATTCTTTTCAAATGCACATGGAACATTTTCAAAGATAGACCACATGACAGGACAGAAAATGAGTCTCAACAAATTCAGGAAAATAGAAATCATACCAAGCATTTTCTCTGATCACAAGGGACTGAAATTGGAAACCAACCCCACAGGAAAAACCCCAAAACACCCAAAAGCATGGAGACTGAATGGTATGCTATTAAACAATGAATGGGTCAAGATTAAAATTAGGGAAGAAATGAAAAAGCTTCTGGAAACAAATGAAAATGAACTCACAACAACCCAAAACTTATGGGACACAGTGAAGGCAGTCCTGAGAGGGAAGTTCAGAGCAATACAGGCTTACCTAAAGAAGATAGAAACATTCCAAACAAATAACCTAACCCAACGCCTCCAAGAACTTGAGAAACAACAGCAAAGACAGCCCAGAGCAAGTACAAGGAAGGAAATAACCAAGATCAGAGCAGAATTAAATGACATAGAGACTAAAAGCACAATTCTAAGGATCAATGAATCCAGGAGTTGGTTTTTTGAAAAGATAAACAAAATAGACAAACCTTTAAGTAGGCTCATCAAGAAAAGAAGAGAGAGGATCCTAATAAACACAATCAGAAAGGAAAGAGGAGAGATTACAACTGATACCACAGAAATAGAAGGGATGGTAAGGAATTACTATGTAGAACTGTATGCCAAGAAATTTGAAAACCTAGGTGAAATGGACAAATTTCTAGAAAAATATAATCTTCCAAACCTCATGAAAAAGAAGCAGAAAACCTGAACAGGCCAATAACAGCAGATGAAATTGAAGAAGTAATCAAAAAACTCCCATCACACAAAAGCCCTGGACCAGATGGTTTCACAGGAGAATTCTACAAAGCTTTTAAGGAAGAGCTAACCCCTATTCTTCACAGACTATTCCAAAAAATCCCAAAGGGGGGAAAACTCCCAAACTCTTTTTATGAGGCCAGCATCATCCTAATTCCAAAGCCAGACAGAGACATAACAAAGAAAGAAAACTACAGGCCAATATCGCTGATAAACATAGACGCTAAAATCCTCAATAAAATATTGGCAAATTGCATCCAACAATACATCAAAAAGATCATACACCATGACCAAGTGGGATTTATCCCAGGGATGCAAGGATGGTTCAATATTCGTAAATCAGTAAATGTAATACACCACATAAACAAAGGCAAAGACAAAACCCACATGATCATATCAATAGATGTGGAAAAAGCTTTTGATAAGGTACAACACCCATTTGTGATAAAGGTACTCAGAAAAATGGGAAGAGAGGGAGCATTCCTCAATGTAATAAAGGCCATATATGAGAGACCTACAGCCAACAGCATACTCAATGGGCAAAAACTAAAATCTTTTCCACTAAGATCAGGAACAAGACAAGGTTGTCCACTTTAACAACTTCTATTCAGTATAGTATTAGAAGTTCTAGCCACAGCGGTCAGACAAGAAAAGGAAATAAAAGCTATCCAAATCAGAAAGGAGGAAACGAAACTGGCATTGTTTGCAGATGACATGATAGTATACATGGAAAACCCTATAGCCTCTACCAAAAAACTGCTTGAACTAATAAATGAATTTGGCAAAACAGGGGAATACAAAGTCAATATCCAGAAATCAAAGGCATTTCTGTATACCAACAATGAAACAGCAGAAGCAGAAATCAAGAAAAAAATCCCATTCAATATAGCAAAAACAAAAATAAAATACCTAGGAATAAACCTAACCAAGGAGATAAAAGACCTGTATACAGAAAACTACACAACTCTAAAGAAAGAAGTCAAGGAAGATACAAACAAATGGAAACATATACCATGTTCATGGATTGAAAGAATTAACATCATCAAAATGTCCATACTACCCAAAGCAATTTTCAGATTCCATGCAATACCTATTAAAGTACCAATGGCATATTTCACAGACATAGAACAAACACTTCAAAAATTTATATGGAACCATAAAAGACCCGGAATAGCAGCTGCAATGTTGAGATAGAAGAACAAAATAGGAGGGATCACAATACCTCATATCAAAATGTATTACAAGGCCACTATAATCAAAACAGCCTGGTACTGGCATAAAAACAGGCACATAGACCAATGGAATAGAACAGAGTGCCCCAAATTAACTTAAGTCTCTACAGTCAATTAATATTCGACAAAGGGGGCAGTAAGATAAAATGGAGTAAAGATAGCCTTTTCAATAAATGGTGTTGGGAGAACTGGACAGCTACATGCAAAAAAAAATGAAACTCGAGCACCAACTTACACCATACACCAAAATAAATTCAAGGTGGATAAAAGACTTAAATATAAGCTGTGAAACCATTAAAGCCCTAGAGGAGGACATTGGCAGGAAAATCTCAGATATTCCACGCAGCAAGATTTTTACTGGTATGTCCCCTAGAGCAAGGGACATAAAGGAAAGAATCAACAAATGGGGTCTCATCAAAATTAAAAGCTTCTGCATGGCTAAGGAAAACAGTATCAAGATAAAAAGAGAAGCAACAGAATGGGAAAACATATTTCCCAATGATACCTCAGACAAGGGTTTAATCTCCAAAATATACAAAGAACTCATTCGAGTCCACTCAAAGAAGATGAGCAACCCAATTAAAACATGGGCAAAGGATGGCCCTGAATCAAGGCCAGCAGTTTGCTGAAGCTGCTGGTTTCAAGCAGAAGCCTAAAGCATTATCTCTATAGTCTGTTGGTCATTTCAGAGCTTAGGAAATGTAATAGTCAATTCATTGGAAAGAAACATCTGGAAAAGAAAAAAAAAGGAAAAGAAAAAAGGAAAAGAAAATAAATTGGGCAAAGGACTTGAACAGACATTTCTCCAAGGAGGACATACAGAGGATCCAGAGACACATGAAAAGATGCTCAATATGGCTAGCTACCAGAGAGATGCAAATTAAAGCCATAATGAGATACCACTCTACACCAGTCAGAATGGCTATCATAAACAAAGAAACAAACAACAAGTGCTGGAGAGGTTGTGGGGAAAAGGAGACCCTAGTTCACTGTTGGTGGGATTGCAGACTGGTACAACCACTATGGAAAACAGTATGGAATTTTCTCAGAAAACTAAAAATGAATGTGCCTTTTGACCCAGCAATTCCACTATTAGGAGTATATCCTAAGAACCCTGAAACACCAATCCAAAAGAACCTATGCACCCCGATGTTCATAGCAGTACAATTTACGATAGCCAAGAGTTGGAAGCAACCTAGATGCCCATTGGTCAATGACTGGATCAAAAAGCTATGGTACATTTACACAATGGAATTTTATGCAGCAGAAAGAAAGAAGGAGCTCCTACCCTTTGCAACATCATGGATGGAACTGGAAAGCCTTATGCTGAGCGAAATAAGTCAGGCGCTGAAAGACAAATACCATATGATATCACCGTTAACAGGAATCTAAACAACAAAACAAACAAGCAAGCAAATATGACCAATGACACTCAAATACGGAACAGGCTGACAGGGTCCAGAGGGGAGAGGGGAGAGAATCGTAGGGGAAAAGGGGATGGACTCACATGAACAAGTATAAAGGACACATGGACAATAACTAAGGGTAGGGGGTGGAAATGGGAGGGAGGTGGGGAGCACAGGAGTGGGCAGGGCTGGGAATATAAGACAGGAAACTGTACTTGAACAAGAATTAAATAAAAAATTTAAAAAAAGAACAAAGCTGTTGAAGCCAGATTAAGAACCTGAAAAATCTATGTTGTGACACATTGAAAACGTTGATAGTTTGACCTCTGACATTTTACCATAGTTTTCATTAAATGTTTTTCAGTGTAAAAAAATCAAAATTAAAAAAAAGGAAAAAATAAAAAATAAAATAAAATAAAAAAAGAAAATTGAAATCATATCAAGCATTTTCTTGAACAAGAAGGGCTTGAAACTAGAAACCAACCTGAAGGAAAAAAAAAACAGTCAAGTGTATGGACGCTGAATAGCATGCTATTGAACAATGAATGGGTCAATAATTAGATCAAGGAAGAAACCAAAACGTTTCTGGAAACAAATGAAAATGAACACACAACAGTCCAAACCCTATGGACACAGTGAAGGCAGTCCTGAGAGGGAAGTTCATAGCAATACAGATGTACCTAAAAGAGATAGAAACATTTCAAATGAACAATCTAACCCTACATCTACAAGAACTGAAGAAACAACAACAAACAAAGGCCAGAGCAAGTAGAAGGAAAGAAATAACAAAGATCAGAGCAGAATTAAATGACATGGAGATTAAAAGAATAATTCTGCCTAGCTGGTATAGTTCAGTGGATTGAGCGTGGGCTTCAAACCAAAGGATCACAAGTTCAATTCCCAGTTAGGGCACATGCCTGGGTTGCAGGCCAGGTCCCCAGTGGGGGATGTGTGAGAGGCAACCACACATTGATGTTTCTCTCCCTCTTTTTCTCCTTCCCTTCTCCTCTCTTTAAAAATAGATAAAATAAAAAAAATTTAAAAAAAGAATAATTCTAAAGACCAATAAATCTAGGAGCTGGTTCTTTTAAAACATAAATAGTATAAACACACCATTAACCATATGCATTAAGAAAAAAGAGAAAGGATCCAAATAAATAAAATCAGAAACAAAAGAGGGTAAATGACAACCAATACCACAGAAATACAAAGGATCATAAGAAATTACTACAAAGTACTATATGCCAAGAAATTTGAAAGCCTGGGTGAAGTGGACAAGTATCTAGAAACATATAATCTTCCAAAACTGAATCAATAAGAAGCAGAAAGCTTGAACAGACTGATAATAGCTAGTGAAACTGAAGCACTAATCAGAAGACTCCTAGTACACAAAGCCCTGGACCAGATGGTGTCACATCAGAATTTTCCAAAATATTTAAGGAAGAGCTATTCTCTATCCTTCTTAAAGTATTCCAAAAAATCCAGGAAGAGGGAAGACTCCCAATCTCTTTTTATGAGGCCAGCATCATTCTAATCCCAAAACCAGATAGAGACACAACAACAAAGAAAAGACACTACAAGCCTATATTGCTGATGAATATAGATGCTAAAATCCTCAACAAAATATTGGAAAACTGCATCCAGGAATACATTAAAAAGATCATACACAATGATAAAGTGAAATTCATCCCAGGGATGCAAAGATGGTACAATATTCTCAAATCAATAAACATAATACACCAGATAAACAAAAGAAAAGACAAAAATCCCACGATCATATCAATAAATGTGGAAAAAGCATTTGATAAGGTACAACACCCATTTATGATAAAAACATTCAGTAAAGTGAGAATAGGGGGAGCATTCCTCGACATATTAAAGGCCATATATGAGAGACCTACAGCCAACATCATACTCAACAGGCAAAACATTAAAGCTTTCCCACTAAGATCAGGAACAAGATGAGGGTGCCTGCTTTCACCATTTCTATTCAAGATAGTATTGGAAGTTCTAGCTATAGCAATCAGACAAAAAAAAAAGAAATAAAAGGTATCCACATTGGAAAGGAGGAAGTAAAATTGTCATTATTTGCAGAAGACATGATAGTGTATGTAGAACACCCTATAGACTCCACCAAAAAAACTACTCAACCTAATAAGTGAATTTGGGAAAATAGTGGCATATAAAGTCAGTATCCAGAAATCAAAGGCATTTTTGTACATCAACAATGAAATATAAGACACAAAAATTAGAAAAAAATCTCATTTGCTATAGCAACTAAAAAATGAAGTACTTAAAAATAAAATTAGCCAAGGAGGTAAAGGAACTATACTCAGGAAACTGCACAACACTGAAGAAAAAAATTAAAGAAGACACAAATAAGTGAAAAGGTATGCTATGTTCATGGATTGGAAGTATTAATATCATCAGAATGACTATACTATCTGAAGCAATTTATAGATTCAATGCAATCCCTTTCAAAATCTGAATAAAATATTTCACAGATATGGAACAAACATTTCAAAAATTTATATAAAACTATAAATGACTCTGAATATCTTCTGTAATGTTGAGAAAGAAGAACAAAGTTGGAAGGATCACAATACTTGTTATCAAACTATAGTACAAGGCCACTGTAATAAAAAAAAGTCTGGTACTGGCATAAGAACAATCACATAGATCAATGGAACAGAACAGAGATCCTGGAAATAAACCCGTGTCTCTACGGTCAATTAACATTCAACAAAGGGGGAAGAAACATAAAATGGAGTAAATGTAGCTTCTTCAATAAATGGTGTTGGGAGATCTGGACAGCTACATGCAAAAAAATGAAACTCGACTACCCACTTACACCATGCACCAAAATAAACTCAAGATGGATAAAAGACTTAAATACAAGTCTTGACACCATAAAAGTCTTAGAGAAAAACACAGGCAGGAAAGTCTCAGATATTCCACACAACAACATTTTTAACAACATGTCCCCTAGAGCAAGGGATACAAAGGAAAGAGTAAACCAATGGGACTATATCAAATTAAAAAGCTTCTGCATGACTAAAGAAAACATCAGCAAAATGAAGTGGGAACCAATCATATGGGAAAATATATTTGCCAATGATACCTCAGAAAAGGGTTTGATCTCCAAAATATATAAAGAACTCACACCACTCCACACCAGGAAGATAAACAATCCAATTGAAAATAGGCAAAGGACCTGAATAGATACTTCCCAAGGAGGACATACAGAGGGCCCAGAGACATAAAAAAGGATGCTGAGCATCACTAGCCATCAGAGAAATGCAAATTAAAACCGTAATGAGATACCACTTCACACCGGACAGAATGGGCATCATAAACAAATCAACAAACAACAAGTGCTGGGAAGGTTGTGGAGAGAAAAACACCTTAGTACACTGTTGGTGAGAATGCAGACTGGTTCAGCCACTGTGCAAAACAGTACAAAGTTTCCTCCGAAAAGCAAAAATGGAACTACATTTTGACCTGGCAATCGAACTGCTGGGATTATACCTTAAGAATCCTGAATCATCAATGCAAAAGAACCTATGCATCCAATGTTCATAGCAGCATTATTTACAATAGTCAAGTGCTGGGAACAGTCTAAGTGAATATCAGTAAAGAGGTGGATTAAAAAACTGTGGTACAGACTTCCAGCCAAGATGAAGGCATAGATGGAAATACTGTACCTCGTCATACAACCAAATTTAAGGACAACAAAGATTTAGAAACAAAAACACAACCCAAACAGACAGAAAATTGAACTGTGCCGGAGTTTGACAACAACGAGCCATTCATCCAGACCTGTAAGAGGGGCAGAGTCAGTGGTTGGCTGAGAGGGGTCATGGTAGGGAAAAGCAGTGGCTGCTGGACAAACCCAGGTGTGCAGGTGGTGGTTGGCAGATACATTGCTAAATACAGTGGACAAAAGGCTTCTTTCACAAAAATCTCAGTATATAACATGCCATTTCCAGTTAGAGAGTTGTAGCACAGGTTGTTTCTTAATAGTTCTGTAGTGAACTTTTCATAACTTATTCTGCCTGAAAAACAAAGTTAACCTGTTTCTAACACCATACGTAAGAGACTTGAGGTCAAACCTACCTTATTTCAAGAGACATTAATTTCTATGCTTCTCACTACTTTACAACTAACAACTTTAACACACAAGTCTAGAAAAACATCACAGCAAACTTTAACAATTTTCAATCCTCAACTTGTTTCTATCACGGTCTTCTTCCCAATATTAACTTCAAAGCCAGCTGGAACATAAGCTTATGTATAACTGCAGTTTGGATGACATAAATAGAAATAGCACCCTGGCTGGTGTAGCTCAGTGGATTGAGTGTGGGCCTGCAAACCAAAGGAAGGCCGTTCGATTCCCAGTCAGGGCACATGCTGAGGTTGCAGGCCAGTTCCCAGCAGGGGATGCGCAAGAGGCAACCATATGTTGATATTTCTCTCCTTCCCCTCCTCTCTAAAGATAAATAAATAAAATCTTTAAAAAAAGAAATAGCAGTACACAAAGTATAACACAGTTGTTAATTTTAGCTGTCTTCTAAAGTTTTCAACAAAAACTGACACTGCTGACACCTTTGTCTGTCTATTGACATTCTCATGTGCAGAACTAAACCAAATTTTAACTTCTAATCCATTTGCAACCCTATACTCTACCACTGAATTGAGCTTAAATAAAAGGCTTTACACAAACCAACCAGAAAAAGAAATTTTCAACACCCTCAAAAGAAATTCCTCTACCCTTTGAACAGTTATTTCCCATTTCCCTTCTTTAGCCCATGGCAATCATTTATCTGCTTTCTGTTCTCATGGATTTGCCTATTTTGGACATTTCATATAGAGTCGTGCAATATGCCTTTTTCTGTCTGTCTTGTTTAAGTTAGCATAATACTTTCAAGGTTCATCCTTGTTGTAGCATGTGTCAGAACTTTCTTGCTTTTCTGCCTGTGTAATATTCTACTATATGGATAGANTCTACGCGCCTCTTGCTCCCATCCCTATTCATCCGTTTCAGGTAGACTCGGGACCCCCGTTGACTGTTCCGCGGGACGGAACAATTTCCCTGTTGGTCTCCCCTGCCCTACCCACCCTCCACTGCCACAGTCACTCTCCACCCTGTTGTCCATGTCCATGAGTCATTTATACTTGTTCTTTAACTAGACCCTTCCCATCTTTTTCCTTTATTCCCCTCCACCCTCCATTCTGGTCCCTGTCAGTTTGTTCCTTGTTTCCACAACTTTTTTCTTCTTTTTTCTTTTTAATTTATTCAATTCTTGTTCAAGAACAGTTTTCTGTCTTATATTCCCAGCCCTGCCCCACTCCAGTGCTCCCCACCTCCCTCCCATTTCTGCCCCCTACCCTTAGTTATTGTCCATGCATCCTTTATACTTGTTCATGTGAGCCCATCCCATTTTCCCCTATGATTCTCTCCCCTCTCCCCTCTGGACCCTGTCAGCCTGTTCCGTATTTGAGTGTCATTGGTCATATTTGCTTGCTTGTTTGTTTTGTTGTTTAGATTCCTGTTAACGGTGATATCATATGGTATTTGTCTTTCACCACCTGGCTTATTTCACTCAGCATAAGGCTTTCCAGTTCCATCCATGATGTTGCAAAGGGTAGTAGTTCCTTCTTCCTTTCTGCAGCATAGAATTCCATTGTGTAGAGGTACCATAGTTTTTTGATCCAGTCATTGACCAATGGGCATCTAGGTTGCTTCCAACTCTTGGCTATCGTGAATTGTGCTGCTATGAACATTGGGGTGCATAGGTTCTTTTGGATTGGTGTTTCAGGGTTCTTAGGATATACTCCTAATAGTGGAATTCCTGGGTCAAAAGGCACGTTCATTTTTAGTTTTCTGAGAAAATTCCATACTGTTTTCCATAGTGGTTGTACCAGTCTGCAATCCCACCAACAGTGAACTAGGGTCCCCTTTTCCCCACAACCTCTCCAGCACTTGTTGTTTGTTTCTTTGTTTATAATAGCCATTCTGACTGGTGTTAAGTGGTATCTCATTGTGGTTTTAATTTGCATCTCTCTGATAGCAAGCAATATTGAGCATTTCTTCATGTGTCTCTGGATCCTCTGTATGTCCTCCTTGGAGAAATGTCTGTACAAGTCCTTTGCCCATTTTTTTATTGGGTTGCTCATCTTCTTTGAGTGGAGTTGAGTGAGTTCTTTGTATATTTTGGAGATTAAACCTTTGTCTGAGGTATCATTGGCAAATATGTTTTCCCATGCTGTTGCTTCTCTTTGTATCTTGATACTGTTTTCCTTAGCCATGCAGAAGCTTTTAATTTTGATGAGATCCCATTTGTTTATTCTTTCCTTTATATCCCTTGCTCTAGGGGACATACCAGTAAAAATCTTGCTGCGTGGAATATCTGAGATTTTCCTGCCAATATTCTCCTTTAGGGCTTTAATGGTTTCACAGCTTATATTTAAGTCTTTTATCCACCTTGAATCTACTTTGGTGTATGGTGTAAGTTGGTGATTGAGTTTCATTTTTTGCATGTAGCTGTCCAATTCTCCCAACACCATTTGTTGAAAAGGCTGTCTTTACTCCATTTTATGTTATTGCCCCCTTTGTTGAATATTAATTGACTATAGAGAGTTGAGTTTATTTCTGGGCTCTCTGTTCTATTCCATTGGTCTATGTGCCTGTTTTTATGCCAGTACCAGGCTGTTTTGTTTACAGTGGCCTTGTAATACACTTTGATATCAGGTATTGTGATCCCTCCTACTTTGTTCTTCTTTCTCAAAATTATTCAGGATCTTTTATGGTTCCATATAAATTTTTGAAGTGTTTGTTCTATGTCTGTGAAATATGCCATTGGTACTTTAATAGGTATTGCATGGAATCTGTAAATTGCTTTGGGTAGTATGGACATTTTGATGATGTTAATTCTTCCAATCTATGAACATGGTATATGTTTCCATTTGTTTGTGTCTTCCTTGATTTCTTTCTTCAGTGTTGTGCAGTCTCTTGTTTTATTTTGCTTGTTTGTTTTTTTGTTTAGTTCACTAGGTTCCTGTTATAGGTGAGATCATATGGTATTTGTCATTCACCGCCTGTCTTACTTCACTTAACATAATACTTTCCATCCATACTGTCACAAAAGGTAGAAGTTCCTTCTTTCTTTTGGCTATTTAATACTCCATTGTATAAGTGTACCATAATTTTTGTATCCATTCATTTAACGATGGGCACTTAGGTTGCTTATAGCACTTGGCTATTGTAAATTGTGCTGCTATGAACACTGGTGTGTATATATTCTTTTGAATTGGTATCTCATGATTCTTAGGGGATAACCCCAGCAGTAGAACTACTGGGTCAAAAAGCAGTTCCACTTTAAGTTTTCTGAGTAAATTCCATACTGCACAGTGGTTGCACCAGTCTGCATTCCCACCAACAGTATACTAGGATGTCCTTCTCTCCACACCCTCACCAGTACTTGTTGTTCATTGATTTGTTAATGATGGCCATTCTGACAGACTGTGAGGTGATATCTCATCATGGTTTTAGTTTGCATCTCTCTGATAACTAGTGATGTTGAGCATCCTTTATATGCCCATAGGCCCTCTGCATGTTCTCCCTGGACAAGTGTCTGTTCAGCTCCTTTGCCTATTTTTTAATTGGATTTTTTGTCTTCCTGGTGTGGAGTGGTGTGAGTTCTTTATATATTTTGGAGATCAAACTCTTGCCAGAGATACCATTGGGAAATACGTTTTCCTATAGGGTTGGCTCCCTTTTCATTTTGCTGATGTTTTCTTTAGCTGTTCAGGCAATATTCATTTGATGTAATTTCATTTGTTTATTTTTTTCTTTATTTCCCTTGCTCTAGCAGCTGTATCAGCAAAAAAATTGCTCTGTGAGATCAAGCCTTTACTGGTAAATTCTATCAAACATTTAAGAAATGAACAATAATAACCTATGTAAACTTTTAGAAAATGGGAGAAGAGAAAATTTTTTGATTTAGTAGGAAAACATGAATCACAAATAGGTTTAGAAAAAGTAAAAATTAGGAGCTGTACATTTAAAAGAAATGTTTCAGGAAGTTTGTAAAAGAATAGGAGAAGAAGCAGATTCAAGAGTAGTGTTCAGGGAGAGATAGTTGAGATGAGGAGGCATCCTGGTCAAAGTCCCACCATAAAACAGATGATACATGCAAAAGGGAAGACAGAGGAGAATATAATGAAGGGACTATCCCAAAGTAGGGGGAGAGTTTAAAAACAATCTGACAGTAACAAGAGGGGAGTTGAGGGGCGGTAATAGGGGAACAGAGGGGGAAGGGCTTTCAAGAACAACTATGAAGGACACATGGACAAAACCAAGGAGGAGTTTGGATCAGCGGGGGGGGGGGGGGGGGGGGGATGGCTGGTGTCAGGGAGAGTGGTAGGGGCAAAATGCAGACAATGTACTTGAACAACAATAAAATAATTTTTAAAATAATAATAATAAAAGAGGAAGGTGAAATATACCTGGGCTGGCAACCTCAAAAGCTATTACCATTTGATAGATATGCAGAGCAGTAGGAAGAAACAGCTACCAGTATTGGCCACATTTGACAAGAACCACAGGGGAACCATGTCATAGGGACAGGAAGCCTTCAGGAGAAGAACACAGACATTGCCCAACACTGAGTAGAAAAAGATTAATAGGAATATATACTTTTATTTAATTATTTTTCAAGTACAGATTTCTGTCTTTTACTCCCATCCCAACCCACCCCACCTCCCAGTGCTCCTCACCTTCCTCCCATTTCCAACACCCTTAGTTGTTGTCCACGTGTCCTTTATACTAATTCCTGTAAATCCTTCCCCTTTTTCACCTGAAATTCCCTCCCCTCTCCCCTCTGGTCACTGTTCACCTGTTCCCTATTTCAGTGTTTTTGGTTTTATTTTGCTTGCTTGTTTGTTTTGTTGTTTAGCTTCCTGTTAAAGGTGAGATCATACAGTATTTGTCTTTCAGTGCCTGGCTTATTTCACTCAGCATAGTGCTTTCCAGTTCCATCCATGATGTTGCAAAGGGTAGAAGCTCCTTCTTCCTTTCTGCTGCATAGAATTCTATTGTGTATATGTACCATAATTTTTTGATTCATTCATTTACTGATGGGCACCTAGGTTGCTTCCAGCTCTTGGCTATTGTAAATTGTGCTGCTATGAACATTAGGGTGCATAGGTTCTTTTGGATTGGTGTTTTAGGGTTCTTAGGATATAATCCCAGCAGTGGGACTGCTGGGTCAAAAGGCAGATTCATTTTTAGTTTTCTGAGAAAATTCTATATTGTTTTCCACAGTGGTTGTACCAGTCTGCAATCCCACCAACAGTGGATTGGGGTCCCCTCTTCTCCACAACCTCTCTAACACTTGTTGTTTGTTGCTTTGTTTATGGAACCATAAACAACCCCAAACAGCAGCTGAAATTTTGAGAAAGAAAAACAAAGTAGGAGGGATCACAATACCTGATACCAAACTGTATTACAAGGCCACTGTAATCAAAACAGCCTGGTACTGGCATAAAAACAGGCACATATACCAATGGAACAGAACAGAGAGCCCAGAAATAAACCCAAATCTCTTTGGCCAATTAATATTCGACAAAGGGGGCAGCAACATAAAATGAACTAATAATAGCCTCTTCAACAAATGGTGTTGAGAGAACTGGACAACTACATGCAAAAAAAGGAAACTCAATCACCAACTTACACCATACACCAAAATAAATTCAAGGTGGATAAAAGACTTAAATATAAGCCGTGACACCATTAAAGTCCTAGTGGAGAACATTGGCAAAAAAATCTCAGGTATTTCACATAGCAACTTTTTTACTGATATGTTCCCTAGAGCAAGGGACATAATAGAAAGAATACACAAATGGGATCTCATCAAAATTAAAAGCTTTTGCACAGCTAAAGAAAACAATATTAAGATAAAAAGAGAACCAACTGTTTGGGAAAACATATTTGCCAATGATACCTCAGACAAAGGTTTAATCTCCAAAATATACAAAGAACTTACACAACTCCACTCTAAGAAGACAAGCAACCCAATTAAAAAGTAGTCAAAGGACTTGAACAGACACTTCTCCAAGGGGGACATACAGAGAATCCAGAGATACATGAAAAGATGCTTGATATCACTAGCTATCATAGAGATGCAAATTAAAACCACAATGAGATACCACTTTACACTGGTCAGAATGGCCATTATAAACATAGGAATATATTTTTCAACTTATCTTTCTCACAGCCCTCTGACTTTCAAAAATGCATGTCATCAGCCAAATCCAACCATAAACCAAAGGTCATACACTTTAAATTCATAGGTACAGACCAGGGTGCAAAGTTGACATGAAGGAGCAAACAGGAGGTTTCCAGAAGAAGAGCCATCTGAATTTTTATGTTTATATATGGGAGAAAAAACTCATGAAAAAGGAAGTGGACAAAGATAAAGCAAACAGGACAAGCCTGCTAGAAAATGGTCCCGCAATAGGCTGAAGGAAGATGTGCAGATTGAAAAAGGGGGTAGGAGTGCAGGGATCCAGAGAAGAGGAGAAACACCTCTTACTAAACCAGGGGTGTCCAACCTTTTGGCATCTCTGGGCCACACTGGAATAAGAGTTGTCTTGAGTCACATATTAAATACATTGTGGTACATAATCACCAAAAAATCTCATAATGATTCAAGTAAATGTACAATTTTGTGTTGGGTCACATTCATAGCCATCCTGGGCCACAGATTGGCCATCATCAAGACAGAGATGGCCATCTAATTGTGGTTGCCATGGGACTGGGGACTGAGTGTCTCTGTTTCCTGACCTGAACTGGTTCCATTTTTTAGGTCATTGTCGGCCTTTGGGAGCTGTGATGAAAAGACACCAAACCTTGATGCACTCGGGAAAAACAATTAAAGAGAGCCTCTTGGAGGTCCCGGAGAGTGGCAGAGAAGGACCAGGGAAACCCAGGGCTCCAATCTCTGAAACAGCCCAGAACCCAGGGGACTCAGAAACAATGGCATAAAAAGAGGTGTAGCCAAGAGAGTTGAAGCAGCTACAGAAGGCAGTGCCATTTGGAGACCTTCTCTCCAGGACCTCCTAGCAGGGGAGGTCTAGAGACTCCAGGGGCTAAGGTGAGTGGAGGAGGCAGTTTCCTTGCTCTGTGTCCCTGGCTCTTGATCCAGGGGCTAAGGTGAGTGGAGGAGGCAGTTTCCTTGCTCTGTGTCCCTGGCTCTTGATCCTGGTGTGTTCTCCTGTAGTCTGAGCTTTCTCAGTCAGCTTCCTTAATTTAAAACTTCCAACACTGGCCTTCTTTTCCCTAAAGATCTTCACCAGTGCACAGCAGAGGCCCGAGTTCTAGGGAACAAGTAGAAAAATGCGACAGAACTCCTCTCTGGTCATGTTAGAAAGAACAAAAGTTCTAGCAGAGGAAAAGGCAACCACCATAGAGCCCAAGGCAGGGGAGCCACATGGGCTGACAGACTGGTGGAAGCAGGATGTTCTCCCACTTAAATCACAGATCCAAGATCATGAGGTGAGAGGGATGGAAGTCGCTTATTTCTGATTCAAAAATACACTCAAAAACTAAAACTAGACATCAAACCACTAAAAGTAGTAAAGACTATTTATCCAAAAAGCATTATTTAGCACCCCACACTGGGTAGAGCTCCAGTGGAATTCTACTCAAAGTCTGGCCAGACAGGGATGCTGACTATCAGTGCTTCTTTATATTGTTGAGGAAATTATAAACATGGTAATAAGATGCAAAATAAAAATGAGAGCTTACACTATTCCAACTTCTCCTAAAAATAGTCAGTACATTTTTTTACAATAATAAAATCTGGAAATTTACAAAAGCACTGTGAACTTTGCAGTGCAATAGTATAAAGTAGCTGTGTTTGTAAACTGTTTTTTTAAAACAATAATCACCAGAAGTTTTTAAGTAATAATGCATAACTAGGAAATATAATGAGACAAAAACAGTAACATTCCTGGGGGGAAAATTCCAAAAACTCCTAAGACAGAAAGGCCACAGCTTTTTAAATTCAAAGACTGGAGAGCATTATGCTAAGTGAAATAAGCCAGGGGGAGAACGACAAATACCATATGATCTCACATATAAGTGGAACCTAATCAACAAAACAAATTGATTGACTGTTAGAGTGGGGGGAATGGGGTAGGGTGAGCAATGGGGAAAAAAGACAGGGTAACTAACTAAACAACAGTAAAAAAGAAAACAAGAAATTAGGTTAGTGCTAAAATGAAGACGCTTTGACTTGGTATAATGTCATTAAATATAAAGTGCTCTTAGACCAAAAAAAAAAGAAAATAATAGAAAATGAAAGGAAAGAAATGATTCAGAGGGGGAGTAAAAACACTTCTTCCACATTTAATTTATGTTTTAGTTTTATGTTCAAAAATACCACAACCAGCTTTTTCTATTTAAAAATGTTAGTAAGACTCTTCCATATGTAAATAGACTAATTCAACTAGTACTGGAACTAAAAACAGAGAATACTCTCCAGTCCAGCAATGATCCTTAAAGATATGTCTGAATTTATATTTAACAAAAAAGCATCTTGTTAATTAACAGGGAGAGGAAGCCTTCTTTACTCACGGGTGCTGGAACAATGGTTTAGCTCTTTCTAGGTAAAATTAGTTTAGGTACTTTGTCACTCCATGCCATATCTCAAATTAGTTACAAAATTAATTTTAAAATAAATGTTTATAAAGAAACAGAAGTTAATTCTTTTTAAAATATTGTGTTTTGCTTTATTTAAAGCCTGAAATAATGAAATAATGAGTTGAAAGTGTACTTGTTATGAACACATAGAAGTTTAAGTGTACGCACAGGTGAAACTTGAATCGTGATTGCATAATTGGTGTAGTGACTGCATGAATGGATGGAGCTACAAGTCAGTGTTTCTCCCCCCTGCTTGCTCTCTCTCTATCTAAAAATCAATCAATAACAATATTTTGAAATGATAGATTTTAATACAAAATGAATAAAAGGAATTATTTCCAAAAATTCAACAGATAGAGATAATATTTTAAAGACATAGTGAAACTCACACATATTAATCAGATGTGCTACCAGACTCCATGCTGAGCCCTTGAAAAACATGATTTCACTTAATGCTACAAATGAGTTGCTCATAAAGCTAAAAGAGAAGATTTACTACATATATATTGGGGGGGATGCCCTTTGAAAATGTCAAAGATCACTAAATAATAAAGGGAAAAGTGAACCAAAACTAAAATTTCAATTTTTACTTATTCGATTAATATAGGCTTTTAAACTAAAATTTTCAGTTATGGTTGGGTGTGATGAAATAGACACACTCATGAACAAGTTCTTTGTGTGTAAAGTACTACGATGTATCTATGAAGCAACTTTCCAGTGTATGCCAGGAGCATTCAAAGTGCACTACTGTTGGTCAGGACCAGAAACGCCTCTTGCAAAGACAGTTTGGCAATATCAATCAAAATAATTTTTTCCCATTGCACCCAGGAATTCACTTCTTGGAAATTATCCTATGGATAAATTTATATGAGTATACATATATACTTACAGACATATGAACAAGCACATTTTAATCATTTTATTTACAGGGGCAAAATACTGAAAATACCAATGTTCATCAAAAGTTCTCATGAAAATATCAGACATTCATGTGGTAGAAAATCATGCAACTTCACAACAATGAAGTATAGCTATATGAAGATGTAGAACAGACTCGAAGATAATAACTAGCTAAAAAAGAAAAGTCAAGGAAACAAAGGATAAGAAAGGTATGATCAGTATAATTAGATATGATTTTGTCTTTTATGGGAAAATAGTTCATACATGTATATTTGTGCATGCAAAAACTATCTCTGGAAGGATCCTCAAGAAACTATTACTGACTGCCTATGGTGACAAGAAAGGCATTTGGGAATCTCAAACATAGGCTTAATGTTTTTATTGTGTTTATTTTTTAACATGCATATATATGATATTCAGAATATCAAAACACTGTTAAAATTAATATGTGAAGATGGCTCTGTTCTTTGCATGCATCACTTTTGTTTATTTCTGAAATTCCACTCTAAGGAAATAATCTGAAAATAAAATATTAGTAATTTATGAAATGGTCAAATATAGGAATATAAGGCAGTCATTAAAATTTAGAACCTACATTGCTTTAATGACACTGAAGTGTGGTTCTTTTGTATTCATGCAGTAATTTTTTACTGAGCACCTATGTTATGTCTTAGAATATATTGCTAAAAGATAAAGACCGGATACAAAATTATCTTTATATGATGTAAACTGCCTAAACAGAAAACAGAAAAAGGAAGTGAATAAACCAAATATTAATATTTACTATCTGTTGGTGATAAGCTTATCAGATGTATTTGCACATGCTTGTTAGACATGAGAGTGGTGATGACAATCAGCTATTCAAACCTCTCTATGTACAACTAATTTTGCCTTTATTGTTACTCTGTGGACTATCTCTCAGAACCAAAAAAAAAAAGATGATGTTAATTCACAAATAAACTGGGTCATTGTTGGAAGTCTCTAATTAAGACCCGTAGTTGAACTTTCAAATGCAGCCCCTTTCCTATTCCAGTTTCATGGACAGACGCTGAGAACGGGGCACCGGTGCCATGGATACCTCCACCAGTCTTACCAACAGTTCCAGCCTCCAGATTTCCCAGTTCATCCTGATGGGGCTCCCAGGCATTCATGAGTGGCAGCACTGGCTCTCCCTGCCCCTGGCTCTGCTCTATCTTTTAGCTCTTGCTGCCAATATCCTCATCTTGATCACTATCCAACGTGAGTCCACACTCCATGAGCCCATGTACCATCTCCTGAGCATATTGGCAGTTGTGGACATCGGTTTGGCCAGCACTACTATGCCCAAGATTATAGCCATCTTCTGGTTTGATGCCAAGGCCATCAGCCTCCCTGAATGTTTTGTTCAGATGTATGTCATCCACTGTTTCTTTTTCATGGAGTCTGGCATCTTTCTCTGCATGGCAGTGGACAGATACATAGCCATCTGTCACCCACTGCGTTATCCCACCATAGTCACTGAAGCTTTTATGGTTAAAGTCATAGGATTCATGGTGCTCAGAAATAGCCTGTTCACCATCCCAGTGCCTGTACTGGCTGCCCAAAGGCTCTACTGCTCCAAGAATGAAATTGACCACTGCCTGTGTTCTAACTTGGGTGTTATCAGCCTGGCTTGTGATGACATCACTGTGAACAAATTCTACCAACTGATATTAGGTTGGGTGCTGGTTGGGAGTGATATGGCTCTGGTGTTTTCTTCCTATGCTCTAATCCTTCACACCGTGCTGAGGCTGAACTCAGCAGAAGCAATGTCCAAGGCTCTGAGTACCTGTAGCTCACACCTCATCCTCATTCTCTTCTTCTATACAGGTATTATTGTGCTGTCTGTCACACACCTTGTAAAGGAAAAGATCCCCCTTATCCCTGTACTCCTTAATGTGCTACACAATGTCATCCCCCCTGCTCTCAACCCCATGGTCTATGCCCTCAGGATGCATGAGCTCAGACGGGGATTCCAGAGGCTG
>NW_028080009.1:413072-469312 GCF_014824575.4 Sturnira hondurensis | reverse complement strand
TGTTCCGTCCCGCGGAACAGTCAACGGGGGTCCCGAGTCTACCTGAAACGGATGAATAGGGATGGGAGCAAGAGGCGCGTAGAAAGGCAGCAAGACAAAGGATTCTGATCAAGCTGCGAATTTTATTTTGGGCGGGGCTGTTATATAGGGGGCAGGGGAAAAGGGGAGGTGGTTCTGATAGGTTGTCCTGTGCATGCTCACTGCATGCTCCTGGCGACGATTGGTAGGTGGGCGCGTGATCAGCATCTTGATTGGTAGTTAGTACTCGTGATCAAGGGATGCCCACAAGGGTGGGGGCTACCTGGCTCGGCTGCAGCATCCTGTTTGGGGCTGCCTCAGCCAAGCCCTCCTGGTGCGATTTTCTTGATGGATTGCATTCACCATCTTTAGGCCCCGACAGGAAATATTGGAACAACAGTAATAGAACAACAATAAAAAGAGGACTTGATCCAGTTTTCTTCTTTTACACCATTTCCCCTTCTTTCTTCCAGGATTTCACCTAGTCAACCTACTTCAACATCATATCCTTCCTCTATGCCCATAATACTATGAAATAAATTTATTAAAGCCTTAATTTACTATTGTCACAGCCCTGCTTCGTCAACTTCCATATCTGTTGTGTTGTTGTCCTTGACCTCTTATTAACATGTAGCATTGTTCAGAGACGACTTGAGGCCTGTTGCAGTTTGGCCCCAACCTCCCTCTCATACCCCATTACTCTCCACTGTTCTCTTTAACATTGAGTTCTTAGCTGTTTATCAAAAATTCCATACTTCAGAAATTTTAGTGTCCTTTTTAATACTAGAGAGTCATTCTGGCATATTCTACTCTCACTCTTCAAATTTTCTTCTCTAATTTTGCCTAATTTGTGAAGCCTTCCCTGATTCCCATAGGCACAATTAGACACTCTCTCTCTAAGGAGTTTCCATATCTCAAGGTGTGACTCCAGGTCTTTGCATGTATCTCTGTTTTTTTCTTTATAGTTGTGCTTTGTCTTAGTTTGATGTGTATCTTCCATCTTACCATGTTTAAAATCTCTGCATTTTTCCCCACAATCTTATGAGGAACTCAGGAAATATTTTTCTTTGATCTAAATTATTGACTTATAGCCTCTTGACTATTTTTGGAGCTCCAGCCTTGTTTAAATCTCTTAATGTTTTGTATAAATTCTGACTTTAGGTAGTTAGTGTTCTATAGGTGATCCATATACACAATAATCTAATGTCCCAGTTCTAGGACTTTTTTATTTTGGGGGCTTAAGTTCCTATTTCAATTACCAGTTCACCCCCTCATTTCCTCTCAGTCTGGCCTTTGTATCACTAATGTTACCTGTGTTGCCTATTTCTTCCTCTTTCACTGGGGTTCTTCACATTAGGGTTTATAAGATGAAGTCATGGTAGGATAGATAATCTTGGTTTTATGTGAAACAACACCTGCTATTCTTCTTCCTTTTGAATGGGGGTAACCTCAGAACATGGCTCTCCTACAGGGATGACCTGATTCTGGGTACCGACCATTCCTAATTAACCTTGTGCTATTCTCCTCCAATATAACCTATACGGATGTCTGTCTTTCTGATAAAGAACTGTCATTATGAAGACCCACAGGTCTCGCTGAGCCTTAAACTATATGGGTTTGTATGTTTTTGTTCTGTTTTTTCTTTGGCTTCATAAAACAAATCACTTTTTTCCTCATTGGGAATTTCTTCCTGGATTTGAAGAAACCATGAATAATCATGCTTGGCACCACAAGTGTTTTTCTATGTAGGCTCGGAACACTCGATTTCTGCAGTCTCTGTCAATCAAATGCAATGTTCAGGTTCTTCAGACTCTTGAATGTCCTTCCATAGATTAATCTGGCACCATTTTCAGTAGTAATTTTGATGGCTGCAGTGAGAGTTAAATGTAGAGATAGTAATTTAAAAAGGGGCAGACTTGTGAGTTAAGGTGAGATAACATATGTATGACAATAGCTACAGGACTCAGCCTACCCTTGTACCTTCATTTTGAATAACAGGAGACATTTGCTATTTTCTCTAGCCTTATTATTGTGTCAGATTCTCTCTTCTTATAAACGCTCCTACTTATTGATCCATTCTTCCTCTCATGGTTCCACTTGTATCACAGGGGTCATTGGGGTAATGTTGTGTGCTGGTTTTGGTGTTGCTCCTCCCCATCTATTACTTCTTTCCTCATCCTTCTTGGATCAGATCTTGGTTGGCCATCAAACCAGGTGATCCCATTCCCCATTTCAGGAAGCCTCTCCCTGCTCCCGATAGCATGACCTTGGCACTCTCTTGACATGGCACCCTAGAGTATGTTGTTCAAAATATTCCCTGCTGGTGTTGTTCCCTGTGGCCCCAATAAGAGGAAGAGATATTGTTAGACCTTTGTTTGAAGAAGATACAGAAGTACTAATTGGTGTCTGGGTGGTAGAAGCTTCACTTTGGATCCCTACAGGCAGTGCCTGAAAAGGTGCCTATTAAATACCCTGTTCTTAGGACCTGACTGGTAGCTTAATTTCTCATCCATCTGTAGGTAAACAAGTGAAGCTCTTTGGTGAGTAATTGCAAAGGGTAGGCTCAAAGAAAAGAGATACATACAGGCTCCATCACAAATTAGCTTTACTCCAACCTCCACAGATCTGAATAATCTGATTGTGTGGGGCAGAAATACCGGGTCTTGATATCATTATGGAAAATTAGAAATACTGCCAATACTCTGTACATCATCTGAGGTCTAATTGGACCTTTCATTGTATACAGATACAGGCAAGAGGGGGGCCCAGATGTATGAGAATTCCTTCCTCTAAAGGAGGTAAACATTTTTCTTGTCCCCGTTCAATAGCCAGTTATTTATAAATCTGCTCCTCATTGAAGCCCATAGAGTGAATTACAGGGAAACATTTATGGAGGCACCTAAGTCAGTGTCAGATTGCTATGGTTCCAGGACCCTTTACCTCTCTTTACCTGCCTCCATGATGAGAAGTAGAGGAGCTGAGCTTACTGAGGCAGACTTTTCCTTAATATATATAAGATTATAATGAGGAACATTTGCTGAGTCCTGAGGGCATAGATGGGACATCAGATGTAATTATTTCTTACACTGTTTTGAAGGCACTGTTATGTTCCAAAAGGTGGGCTGAGTCTTAAGTTTGGTCAGCTTTGCATGTAATTTGAAGCAGATGCTCAGGTGATCAGAGCCACATTTCTTGACACCCTCCACCTCCCCACCCAATAATATATTCTGGGGGTGCTGAGGAACATGTGATTGGGAGGGAAGATGAAAACAGTGTTAGGGAGGATACAGTATTTTTGACTGGGTTGCTGCAGGTTACTATGCTACAGACATCTTCCCATAGGATGAATCTATTATGTTTTCTTAACTCAAATGCATCATTGATGAATCTCTAAATTTTCTCTTTTTCTTAAACAGAGTTCTCCTAATGCATGGTTTATTTCTTATACTTCAGTGAAAATAATACTATTTTCACAGCATTTGATAAAGAATTTACACACAGCTCTCACGGGATTCTCACAATGATACTGTGAGGTAGGTTTTTGTACATTCATTTCACCTGTGAGGAATCTAAGGCTTAAAATGGTTAGATGCTTTGCTTAAAGCCACACAGCTGATATATGGCAGAACTGTTACTTGAATCAGGGTCTAGTCCAGAGTTTGTTCCATGACATCAGAGCTGTAGGTTCACTCAACTCTCCCACCTTCCCAGCCCTCACGCCTTTTGCTGTCATCATATAGCCTCCTCAGCAGCTGTGGTTGAAGGCATGGGCAATAATCCCTTGGCTCTTATAAAGTTGTGCTATGGACTATGCTTCTAGACCAAGTTCTGCTTCTTTCCCTCATGTTTAGAGACCTTTTTCTGTTTTTCAATGGGAATTGTGAGATCAACTCAGTTGCAACTTTTCTGCCTGAAATATGAGTCACTTATGTTATGACGCAAAGTCCTCTCAGGCCCTGACCTAGGTCTCTGTGCGCCCTTGTGTTTTTCTTTCACATGAAAGAATTGTGGTCTTGGAGGTATTAGCAGGTATTGGGGATCATGTAATGCCTAAATCATTCTTTAGCTATTTGATTCCTCCACTGCTTACTTTCGGCCACAGGCCCTGGATGTTCGTCCTTTGCCCTGCAGCAGTCACTGCTGACCTGGAGACAGGATGGTAACCTTCCAGTTCAGGGATCAGTAAATGTAAGTTCCTGTCTGATTGTGATATAAAATAGGTCTGGGATGTTGGCTCATGACTTTTTTCTAGACTTTAGTTTTCTAACCTGCAAAATGATGATTTGGGCATAGTATATGTTGGGAATCTGAATAATTTCATACACTCTGTGATTACATGGAACATGACACTGGAGGAAATATCTTCCTATTTTCTATCCTGTTTTTAATAATGTGGCTGTGATACAAAATTTTTTGGCTTTCACATGGTTGTTATTACCAAGAGCTTTTGTTTGTTCCAGATCACCACAGCTCTGAACTTTGTGTCTACCCCTGTACAACAGCACCTTGAAGAAGAGGGAGATGCAGGAGGTGGTGAAATCAGACAGCCATTTAGATACTAGGGGAATAAGATATGCATTTGTGAAATGACTGGACAATAATCCAAGGAAGAATCTGATTATTATTGGAGTCCTCAAAGACCATGTATTCTGTAACTTAGCAGTGAAGTTTGGTGAGTGAGATATCTCCAAATGAAGGAATTTTGCAGATGTTAAGATTTTGGGTGGATTCATATGAAAGTTAGTGGTATACTAGGGGTCAGTGTTGATTAAATTTAGCACCAACATTCAGAACTTGGAAATCTGAGCATGAGAGGAAGCATTTTTATGTAACATAAGTTCCTGAGCATTTACTGAAATTAGGTTATGTGAATTGCTCCAGGTAAGAGCTATATTAAGATATCTGACCTGGTCTGATCTTCTAGTCCAGTGCATTTTTCAATGGACCAAGTTGTCTTTTTCCTCTTCTGTATTTGGAGATCTTGCAGAAAGATTGACTAAGCTGAAAATTATTTCTGAGTGTTTTCTGAGAACTATGAGGAAAGAATGATGGTGATGGTGGTTTTTGTGAGACCTTATATTTTGAGCTTCCAACCCCCATATAATTGAATTTAACCTGCTTTTTATTTTTTTCTAGTAATTCTTTGCTCCTAAGTGAGATGATCACCATGATTCTTCTCAATAATTCTTATCTCTTCCCACATAGTTTCTTCTTGGCTGGCATTCCAGGATTAACTGCTGTCCATATTTGGATCTCACTTCCCTTTTGCTGCATGTTCTTCCTGGCAGTGACGGGAAATGGCGTTCTGCTTTTTCTTATTCGAACAGAACGTTGCCTTCACCAGCCCATGTTTTTCTTTCTTGCCATGCTCTCCTTTGTTGACCTGGTTCTTTCCCTCTCCACTTTGCCTAAGATGCTGGCTATTTTCTGGTTTGGTGCTACAGCCATTAGCTTCCACTCCTGTCTTTCCCAGATGTTCTTCATCCATGCATTTTCTGCCATGGAGTCAGGAGTGCTGGTGGCCATGGCCCTGGACCGCTTTGTGGCTATCTGTAGCCCACTGCGTTATGCAACCATTCTTACCCCAATTGTTGTGGCCAAGATTGGAGGCGTGGTGGTACTGCGAGGTGTGGGGTTGACCATATCCTTTCCAAGCCTGGCCCATCGGCTCCCCTACTGTGGCTCCCACACAATTGCCTATACCTACTGTGAGCACATGGCAGTGGTGAAGCTGGCCTGTGGGGCCACGACCGTGGATAACCTCTATGCCTTTGCTGTGGCAATCTTTCTTGGTGTGGGGGATGTGTCCTTTATTGCCTATACCTACTGGCAGATTGTGAGGACTGTAATTCATTTTCCCTCACCCGACGCACGTGCTAAAGCGAGTAGCACATGTATGGCTCATGTCTGTGTCATCCTTTTTTTTTATGGACCAGGCTTTCTTTCTGTGGTCATGCAGCGCTTTGGCCCACCCACAGCCTCTGCTACCAAGGTCATCCTTGCCAATTTCTACTTGCTTTTCCCCCCTGCACTTGACCCCATTGTGTATGGCATCAAGACCAAGCAGATCAGGGACCAACTGTTTAAAATTCTAACCCCCAAGAGAATTGACCCCACCTGAGTATAATTCTCATGATCTAGACCTCAGGGGCCAGGGTGACCACCCCCTGTGGAGTGGGAGACCCACAGCACAGGTTATTTGCCTGGTGGGTATGGTGAAGAGAAGCAAATAAAGTTGTCCTGTTTGGAAGTTGGGAAATCTCTTCTGAGGCCTGCACTGTTTAGATATTGTGACAGAAAATTGAGAGAGACTGAAGTATCTTAATTGATCAATCAGTGACTAATTTTTAATACTCTTTTTCCCTAAAAGCTTATGATTTACTTGTGTTCACAAGAGAAATGCTTTATGAGATTAAGAAACAATTAGAAATTTGATGAACACAAACCAAGTGACTTAGGAGTTCAGGGAGAAATGAATTGGGTATACATTTTAAACATAGGAAAACAGGACATTTCCTACCACCATGACACTGATTGATACATAGCAAGCTGGTGGGAGAAGAGAGGCTCTTTCATAGAAACAAATTTGGCATCACAGAAACAGGGTTTGAAAACAGGGAGATACTTCAGAGTTTTCTGCTTATAAGAGAAACACCAATATATTCATGTTCCATCTCACTCCAAAATTGCAGCTAAAGTTTAGTTATTTATTCCATATACTTTTTTCAGGCTGTTTTTGAGATAGATGACCCTCTATGACTCCTTTAGTAGTATGTAGTTTTGTGCTCTGAGAATCATAAAACTTCTTTTATTTCTTCACTTTTAGTCTCAGGTACATACTTGAGTTAAAGTTTATTGCACACACAATTATTGTTTTAACTCTTGCGTGTCCTTTTTTGTCTTCATTCCTAATACTCTTGCCCATTTTCCTTTTGTTCTTACCAATCACTTTAGTATGTTTATTTTTAAGTATTTACATGTTCTGGTAATATATTGACTGTTATGTATTCCTAATATATAAACACCCTTCTTTAGTTCCTTAAATGTCCCTGCATCTTCCAGCCATGGTAGTCTGTGTTCTCTCTGATGTGAATGCCCATTTCTATCTTTATCCTCCATGTGCCTACTCATTTTGAACTTCAGTTCAAATTTCACCTCCCTGAAGATTTTTATAAGTAGATCAGTCAGTTGTTTTCTGAGCTGAGAGCTCTGTGTACATTTATTTTATTATTCATCACAATTTAGAATTATATATAATGATTGGTTGAATGATCTTTGTCTTCCATTTCTACTAAATGTTGAATTGTATTGTATTCTTAACCTGCTACCTAATAGGTACTCAATAGATTCATGTTCAATAAATAAATCTCATTATTTAATGAACTGTCATTCTAGCACATTGCCTCACCGGTTACATTGACATATGTGTTTTGAATAAATGAATACATAAATTTCCAAAGTGTATGATAGTAGGCACTCCATAAACTTTTATTGGGAAAATGAAATAATTTGTCACAAAATTACTGTTGCAATTACAATCACCATTAACACACTTGTTTTCACTGCTGTCGCCATAACTAACACCTCTTTAGCTTAGTCTTTTCAAATGGTGTAATCTCAACTGGTGGTATTTTGGACACTGCAGACTCACCAGAGGTCATAGTTATTCTTACAATGCAGACTCACTGCTTTGTGTAAGCGCAGAACAAAAAGAAAATAATATTTGCTTTTCTCCACCCCTCATTTGCTCATCTTTTCTTTATATTTTCTTCCTTATCTTGAGTATTTATCAGGCTATCAGTGTGATGATGAAATGATCTTGAAAATATAGAAATTATGTTAAAATGTGATAGTGTTTTGTTAGAGATTGGTTCCAAGTCCTAGAGGACTAATTTTCTAAAGGGGATAATGAGCAATAATGAGACATGGGTGCGGTCAGGTTGAAGCAATATTATAAATGATCAGGGCTTAGAAGACAAATGGCCTGGGTTATTGGGTGGGTAGGAGGAGTGTCAGGGCTAAACTTTTGGTACCTAGGGGGAGTCTGCCTCAATCTTTCCCTAAGCAGCTCCTGCTCTATGTCATATTCAATGATCCTCTTTTCCTCTGTGAGCTATCAATTTTCAATATTAGTAGTAAGAAATTAGCTCTTCAAAGAAAGGGCAAAAGTGGCCCCCCCACCAACTTTTGTCTGTGCTTCATGGATTGAAGTAGAAGAAAGATCTGCAGGAGAGGGGGAGCAGTGACAGGACTACAGAGGAAAATTCTTCAATGGATGGAGGATGAGTGGTGGGTAGCACCAATGGGCTGAGAGATGTCTAGGTACTTTTGGCCAAACTAACTCTGAACAATCTTAGTCTGAATATGCATTAACTCTTGATAACATGAGTTGTTCCGTTGTGCAGCTCTTACTCCATGGTACTGTGAGCCCTTGAAAATAAAGCTTTGCAATAAACTCATTTAATACCCACAAATGCAAATGCAGCTGATGTTCTCATTATTCCCATTTTTTTTCTAATGAAAATCTTATACTCTCTCTTAACTGGGGACCATTCATTTTATGATACCTTTTTTTCTCTGGTTTAGTAGTAAGTTCACTGTTCTTGTTCCCAAATTCAATTTTCACTTTTTTCTTGTAAAACAGTCCAGCAAGCAAACACAGATTGTTGCTTTTGATGTCTATGTCATTCATATATTTTATGCACTACCTCTCCCAGTTGTGGCTATATCTCCTGGTTGCTCTTTCTCATTAAATGATGACTTGGTCAGTATCTTGTACGGTATTTTTGGCCATCCATGATTTTGTAATGACTTCTGTATTCATGTGAATGAACCATTGACATTTTTTATATTCTTGATTTTTTTTTACCCCCAAAGGTTTCTACCTCATGTTTATTATCATGGCTTATCATTGAACCTCTTGAGAGATCACTGTATTTGTTTTCTACAGGTCTCACAGTATTCATGCTTCATGCTTTCCCACACTCCCAGCATAAGATTATGATGTGTCTCACTCTTTTGCTTAAAATCTTTCCTCTGCCCTTTAACATGACCTGCAATGTGCATGCTAAGTTTTCTGCTTACATAGCAGGCTCAGTTCCATGCATCCCAAGATTTTATGATTCTTTCAGGTCTATGACAATATCAAGCTTCCTTCTCTGTTGCATCAGGAATTTTGTATCCTCACCATACTCCCACATCTCTCTTTGCTTTTAATCCACTCTTCTATAACTAACTTAAATTATAGAGGATTTCCAGAACTCCTCAGACTGAGAAGTTTCTCCTTTTTTGTGCTTTAACACATTATAGTATTATTCATAACAGTTATAATTGTTATTATGTATCTGTGATCACATACTTAACATATATCATGACATGAGTTATGATGACAAAGACCATTTATCACATTAATGGTTTGTTTCTTCCAATATCTAGCAGAGTACTTGTATTTAATGTGTATCTACTATCCGTTGAATGAAAAATGAGGCTTCCCATAATATGTGAATGAAATATTTATTGAGTAGATGAATGAGTAGATTGTGCCTTTGAAACACCATTGCAAAGAAGAAATGTGGCCATATGGGTGGACTGATAGCTGCTTTAGCAAGGATGGGACAAAGGGAAGGAGATCCTTGGTTATGAAAAAATATTACAGAGGAGGTCTTAGCCTATCTCTTTGGGAACTTGCTGAGATGGATAGTCTGCGAATCTGTATTCATCCCCTACTTGCTGTGGTACACTGTACTTGAGGTCCACAGACCTGTCACAATTCACCAGAATAGCAGAGAGCTCAATTAACCTGAAACAAGTGGCATTTGTCTTAGGTTGGATTTTCCAGAAAAAGACTCTGAGGCAGATATTTGCATGCAAGAAGAAACTATTGTGAAGTAGACTTGGGAATGACACCTGTTGAAAGGGAGGGAAGCAGGATGGAGCAGAGAAAGAAGTTAAACCATGATCAATTTCTCCAGATTTCTGAGCTGACTGCAGGGTAAGCTCTTGAGGGGTGTGGCCCTTCAGTGTTGTTTCATACCGAAGAGAGAAGGTCAAGTCTTTGTACTCCAGTCAAGACCAGTCATTTATTGAGAGCTACACTCAGAAAGGAAACTTAATCTTGGATAAGGCAGCTCTGTTTGTCTAAGAAACAGTAACTCAATTATGAGTTTTTAACAGCCAACATTCACAGCAGATGGAGCAATAAACACATTTAGTCACAGAGTCCACTGAAGAAAGTTTTGGAAGAAGTAAGACTGTCATTACTTGTCATGACATGATACCATATATGGAGTACCCTAAAGATTCCAACAAAAAACTACTAGAACATATAGATGAATTCAGTAAAGTAGCAGGATATAAAATTAATATCAAGAAATCAGTTGCACTTTTATACACCAATAACGAAATATCAGAAAGGAATACTAAGAAAATAATCCAATTCACAATTGTTTCAATAATACCTAGGAATAATTTTAAAGAAGACGTAAAAGACCTGTACTTAGAAAATTATAAGACACTGAAGAAAAAAAACTGAAGAAGGTACAAAAAAGTGGAAGCTTATACCATGTTCATGGATAGGAAGAATTAATATTATTAAAATGTCCATATGACTCAAAGAAACTTTTAGATTTGATACAATTTCTATCAAGATATCAATGGTGCTTGCTATCAGAGAGATGCAAATTAAAACCACAATGAGATACCACTTTACACCGGTGAGAATGGCTATCATAAACAAAGCAATAAACAACAAATGTTGGAGAGGGTGTGGGGAAAATGTGACTCTGGTCCACTGTTGGTAGGTTGGCAGACTGGTACAACCATTATGGAAAGCAGCATGGAATTTTCTCAGAAAACTAAAAATGAACGTGCCTTTTGACCCAGCAATTCCTCTATTAGGAGTATATCCTAAGAACCCTGAAACACCAATCCAAAAGAACCTATGCACCCCGATGTTCATAGCAGCACAATTCACGATAGCCAAGAGTTGGAAGCAACCTAGATGCCCATCGGTAAGTGACTGGATCAAAAAGCTATGGTACATTTACACAATGGAATCGTATGCAGCAGAAAGAAAGAAGGAGCTCCTACCTTTTGCAACATCATGGATGGAACTGGAAAGCATTATGCTGAGTGAAATAAGCCAGGCGCTGAAACACAAATACCGTATGATCTCACCTTTAACAGGAAGCTAAACAACAAAACAAACAAGCAAGCAAAATATAACCAAAGACACTGAAATAGAGAACAGGCTGACAGTGACCAGAGGGAAGAGGGGAGGGAATTTCAGGAGAAATAGGGGAGAAATTTAGAGGAACATATATAAAGGATACATGGACAACAAATGAGAAGGGTGGAAATGGGAGGGAGGGGGAAGCGCAGGGGGTGGAATGCCGCCGCCCGCGGCAGCAAGGTGTTCGTGAGGTGAGGCGATGGACTTAACTTAATTAAAATAATGGAGAGGTCCAAGTGCTCCTGGCTGGCAAATGGCGAGTTTATTCAAGGAACTGCTGGCTTATATGCAGAACTACAGTGGCCTGAGAACAATGCTGTTTTACAAAAGTTTGTACATTCCCGAAGGCTATCAAGAGGGCAAGATGTTCTCACATCCTGAGAACAATAGCCCACAGATAGCAGTGTCCTCAAGATTATCTCTTTCCTGGAACATGACGCACATGCCAAGACCTTGTTCCTTCCTTCAAGGCTGAGAAGGAGAAGGTCCGGAAGATGTCAAGATACCCGCCGGCTCCAGGGACCAGAAACCAAGTCCCGCCACCGTTTTCACAGTGGGGGCTCTGTCCGCGATCCCCTGCGGCCTGGTGGGCTCCCACAGTGGAATGGGATGGAGTAATAGACAGAAAACTGTACTTGAAAAATAATTAAATAAATTTAAAAAAAAGATACCAGTGGTGTATTTCAGACCTAGAACAAATATTTCAAAAATTTATGTGGAACCACAAAAGACCCTGTATATCCACAGCAATCTTGAGAAAGAAGAACAAAATTGGAGAAATAACTTTATCTGATACCAAACTCTACTAGAAGGCCATAGTAATCAAAACAGCATGGAACTGGCATAAAAATTGACATATAGATCAATGGAACAGAATAGAGAGCTCAGAAATAAATTCATGCCTTTATGGTCAGTTGATAATTGACAAATGAGGCAAGAAACATACAATGGGATAAAGAGAATTTATTCAATCAGTGTTGTTGGGAAAATTGGATAGATACATGCAAGAAAATGAAATTAGACCACTTTATTACACCATATACATGGATTAAAGGCTTAAATGTAAGACTTGAAGCCATAAAAATCCTAGACGGAAACATAGGCAATAAAATCTCAAACATTTCTCATAGTGATAATTTTTCTGATATATCCATTCAGGCAAGGGAAACAAAAATGAAAAATAAACAATGGGACTACATCAAGCTAAAAAGTTTTTGCACAGCGAAGAAAACCATCAACAACATAAAAAGACAATCCACTGAATGGGAGAACATATTTTCCAATGATATATCTAATAAGTGTTACTGTCCAACACTTATAAAGAACTTGTAAAGAACTTATAAAACTCAATACCAGAAAAAAAAAGAGAAAAACCCAAACCCAATCCAATTAAAAAATAGGCAAAGGACCTGAACAGACACTTTTCCAAAGAGAACATACAGGTGGCCAATGGACATATGAAAGAATGCTCAACATCAGTAATCACCAGAGAAATGTAAATTAAAAGTACAATGACATATCATCTCACACCTGTCAGAATAGCTTTCATCAATAAGTCAACAAACAAGTGTTGGCGAGGATGTGGAGAAAAGAGAACCCTTATACACTGTTGGTGGGAACGCAGGCTGGTGCAGCCACTGTGGAAAACAGCACAAAGTTTCCCAAAAAACTAAAAATGGAACTGCCTTGTGACCCAGTGATTCCACTTTTGGAAATATATTCAAAGAAATCCAAAGCAGTGTGTCATCGCAGCATTATTTACAATAGCCAAGATTTGGAAGCAGTACAAGTGTCCATTAGTAGATGAGTGGATAAAAGACTGTGGTATATTTACACAATTGAATATTACTTGGCTGTAAAAAAAAGAAGGAAATCTTATATTTTGTGACAGCATAGGTGGACCTGGAGAGTATTATGCTAAGTTAGAGAAAGACAAGTACCATGAGTTCACTTACATGAGGAGCCTAATGAAAAAAAAAACCTAACTAATTAACAAGCAATTAAAAAAAAAGAAATAACTGGGTCGAGTATGTCCTGGGAGAATGAGAAGTATGAGCTTATTGAACAATGTGGGTTTTCTCTACCTCACTGAGCATGAGGTTTCCTAACACAGCCATCTGGATATACTGGCTTAAAAGTGATGACAAGCACTGGACAGATATAGTCCTCTTGGACAGGTGCAGGTGCCATTCCCTGCTCTGCAGATTTGCCTGACAACTATCCCTGAGGCAGTAGGCTTAGCTCTGCATACCTCCAGCCAATCTGGAGGATATGTCCAGGTGTGTCTGTGTGTCCTCTGGGACTCACAAATTGGCAATAACATCTCTCCTGCCCAGTGCTTTGTACACAGTCACCAGCTTTGCCTTGGGGAAGTATTGAGAATAAACTTGCCTTTCAGAGTGAAGATGGCAGAATCAGCTAAAAGTTTATTATGAGATTTCAGGTGTAGGCAAATGAGATTAGGTTTGTGACTGATGGTTTTAAGGAAGTCTATTGATGGTACATTTCTACTTATCCCATAGACCTTGAGATAGGAGTTGTTTCTCAGTTGGTTCTTATGGCTCTATTCTTCAGGTATATCCTTTCATTTGCTCTGTCCTTTCCACCATGTCAGTTCAGTGTGTTTTGTCCAGTTCCCATAATTTCTGGTCATTTTGTATACTCATTTATTTATTTAAAAATTTAATCATAGGGTTGTTTATTTATTCATCAAACATTACTGAGTACCAATTATATCCCAGCACTCCTGGAACTTGTCCTGTGACTGCTGTCATAGGCAAGGCACAGTCCCTGCTCTTCAAGGATGGACACACTGATGGATTTTCTGTGCAAGGTAATCAGTGCAATGAGAAGCTGATTAAGTGATTGGACAGGAAAGAAAAGGACAACATGCATTAAAGAATTTGGGGACAGCTTTACAGAATACAGGTCAGTTGGACTGAATTTACATTAATAAGTAAGATGGCACAATATCCATTCTTAACTAATTGTCCTTTGTGTTATGGTCAGAGAGCTGAATATAGCTCCACTCTTCCTGGGAATACAGTCCCTTCTGCTTTCCTCTTAGAATCACAGAGGAACCATTTGTTTCCTTTAGTAGTTAATGCTTAATAAGCAGCTCTAGGCTTTTCCTCTATACTCATGTACCACAGAGCACAGGAATCTCTGCTTCTGTCTTTCACCCATTACAGCTTGACTTTATTCTTCACTGCTCCACCAAGGCTTCCGTCAAAATGACGATGCACAGCTGTTCCCTGACTTCTCAGCTGGACAATGAGAAGTGGCCTTAAACTTGCAGTAGAAGAAGAGTAGTTAAGACAGAGAACTAGCATCCTCACTGTGTGGAATGTTAAGCACTGAAATGTGAATTTTTGTAAGATTATGAGATTATCCTAGGGTGGAGGGTTTCAATAAAACTATGTCACTGTTACTTGAAGTTAATAGTGGCTCTGAATCTGGAAGGAAAACAAAGGCTGGAAGATATATACCTACTAATTATTTCAGACTTTGTAGGTGCATGTTCAGAGTTTTGGGGGCAATATTGTAGTCACCACTGATTCATAAACAAAACAATTGGAATGATATATTGTTGCAAAATTCACAAGAACTGAGTTATTTCTGACTCTTTTTATATAAATATATGTACGTGCATTCCTCCTTTAGGTAACAAATATAATTATTACAGACTGTGCCCATATTTTAAGACAAGCATACAGGAACAAACATATCCAGTTTCAATTTTTTGTTTCAATGCCCTGAAGATGACTCACATGGAGAAGATTAGTTAGAGCACATATTTAATTGGTACTTTTTGTTAACACAGGTGTTAGAAACACTGAATTATCAACACATTTTGACAAGAGATATACATAGTAAAAGTTTGAAACATATAAGCAGACTCATAGAGACCAGGAGAAAAGGCAAGACCCCAGTGATCTCCTATATTAAAGTTAATAATAATAACAACTGTATTGATATAAGATAACTTATACAAGATAACCCTTAAAAACCTTGTATGCAAGTCTTAAATGTATATTTTTTTTCATGGATTAAACTAACTAAAGAATTTTAGGCTTGGATGTGACGTAATGACATATGCATTTCCGGAAAAGCCCTTTGACTGGCAGGGTGGAGAGTGACTGGGAAGAGTATGATAACAAAGGCAGAGAGAGCTAAGAAAACAACCCAGGTGAGAGGAGTTGGGAGTGTGGACTTGGCAGCGACATTGAGGGTTGAGAAAAAGGAGTAGATATAGCAGGGGTTAAAATAAATTCGACAGGAACTGGTGAAAATGTAAAAGGGATGAGAGATAAGAATGAGTAAGGAAAGTTTCAAGTTTCTATATACAGTTGCATGCATAGATAATAATGTTTGGACAAAAAAGAGGTAGAGCAAATTTGGGAAGAATAAGTCAGTTAATTCACTCTTGAATATATTGAGTGTGTGATATAGCTATTTAGAGAGCAAATAGAAAAGTGGATTTGTGTTTCAGAAAGCTGTTTGAGTTAGACCCATAGATATGGAGGAAATTAAAGTATATAAATAGTTAAAACCATGTAAAAGGATCAACTCAATCAGACAATTTAAAGAATAGTGAATAGATGGAAAGATGGAACCGGAGAATCAACAACATATAATGGAAAGGTAGATGGAGAAGGTCAGGGGGCTGAGGACACAAGGAAAACAACAGTAAAGCATTATGTTATGAAAACTAAACGACACATTTGGAGAATAACAGGTTGATTTATAACGTTCAGTAATGCCAAGAGGTAATACAGAAAATCCTTTCAAGTAGACAGTTCTAAATTACAAGTGTTTGAATGGTGGTCTTTAAACATGTTTTTAAAAGCAGTGTATGCTGACAAACACTTCTAAATAAAGCTAGACCTATCCTAATTTAAATATGGAGATGTCTTATCTTTAAAAATTATCCAATATTAAAGATAAGAAGAAAATCCTAGAAGCAGCAAGAGATAAGGAGACAGTTACCTACAAAGGAGTTCCCATCAGACTGTCAGCAGATTTCTCAAAAGAGACCTTACAGGCAAGAAGGAGCTGGAAAGAAGTATTTCAAGTCATGAAAGGCAAGGACCTACATCTAAGATTGCTGTATCCAGCAAAGCTTTCATTTAGAATGGGAGGGCAGTTAAAGCGCTTTCCAGATAAGGTCAAGTTAAAAGAGTTTATCATCACCAAGCCCTGAAATGTTATATGAAATGTTATATGTTTTATGAAATGTTGTATGAAATGTTAAAGGAACTTATCTAAGAAAAAGAAGATAAAAATATGAACAGTAAAATTACAACAAACTCACAGCTGGCAATAAAGGAACCTGAAAAACAAAAACAAACTAAGCAAACAACTAGAACAGGAACAGAATCACAAAAATAGAGATCAGATGGAGGGTGATCAACTGGTAGTGAGAGAGGGGAGTGTGGGGAAAATGGTACAGGGAGTGAGAAGCATAACTGGTATGTACAAAATAGACAGGGGAAGGTTAAGAATAGTATAGAAAATGCAGAAGCCCAAGAACTTATAAGTATGACCCATGGACACAAACTAAGGTGCGAATGCTGAAGGGAGGGGGGTTCAGGGAAGAAGGGGAGAAAGGGGAGAAAAGATGGGATAACTGTAATAGCATAATCAATAAAATGTACTTAAAAAAAGAAAAGATTTTCTTTTATGTATCTTTATTTCCTTTACTCCCCTGTGTTGCAGTTTAAGCCTCTTTCTTTTCATGAAGATGGCAGCCAGGCCTGGACAAGGTGTTAAGCCATCAGGAATGGAGATATCATGATTTTGATTTCTATTTCCTCCTTCCTCTCTGAGTCATCCATGATGGCCCTTAGCAATTCCAGCTGGAGTCTCCTTCACCCTTCTTTTTTTCTAGTTGGCATCCCTGGTTTAGAGGAAAGCCAGCACTGGATTGCATTGCCAATGTGTACCCTTTACCTCTTTGCTCTAGTGGGTAATGTCACCATCCTTTTTACCATCTGGACTGACCCATCTTTGCACCAGCCTATGTACCTCTTTCTGGCTATGCTCTCTGTCATTGACCTGGTCCTGGCCTCCTCTACTGCACCCAAAATGCTTTCAGTTCTCCTGGTTGCTGCCCATGAGATTGGGTATACTGTCTGCCTGATCCAGATGTTCTTCATCCATGCGTTCTCTTCCATGGAGTCAGGTGTACTTGTGGCTATGGCTCTGGATCGCTATGTAGCCATATGTCACCCTCTGCACCATTCCACCATCCTATATCCAGGGCTTATAGGACGCATTGGATTGGCAGTGCTGCTGCGAGGATTGGTCCTTCTGCTCCCCTTCCCTATCCTATTGGGGAGACTTATCTTCTGTCAGACCACCGTCATAGGTCATGCATATTGTGAACATATGGCTGTGGTAAAACTTGCTTGCTCAGAAACCATAGTGAACCGAATGTATGGGTTGGCAGTGGCACTGTTTGTGGTTGGACTAGATGTCCTGGCCATTGGTATTTCCTATGCCCTCATCCTCCAGGCAGTGCTGAAGGTACCAGGGCGTGAGGCCCGATTAAAGGCCTTTAGCACATGTGGGTCTCATATTTGTGTCATTCTGGTCTTCTATGTTCCTGGAATGTTTTCCTTTATCACTCACCGTTTTTGCCACCATGTACCACATCACATCCATGTTCTTCTGGCTACACTCTACCTTCTTGTGCCCCCTGCACTCAATCCGATTGTTTATGGTGTGAAGACTGCACAGATCCGCCAGCGAGTACTCAAGGTGTTGTACATAAAAGGGTAGATATTAATACATTCCAGGTATTGTTTCAGAAGCTCCTGATAAAGACACTGCCATAGCTTTCTAGGTTATATGGATAGAGGTCATCCTGCATTGAGAAGGCCTTCTAGTCCTACTAGTCTCATGGCAAAGGACTCAAGGGCACTTCATTCCACAGCCAATTGGGATGTACCTGGCTAGGTGGATGTGTGAATACTTTCCACATTCATTGTATTGTTCTGATCCCAACATTTCCCTGCTCTTTGTGATAGATAAATTTAGGGATAGATAAATTAACTCTGGATATGCCATTTTCTGCCTTTATTTAATGACTGTGCAACATCATCCAGAATGAGAATGAAAATTCCCAACCTTTGTGTGGTTTTAGTTTCACAGTGTCCTCAAAACCTCAAGTTGCTGTGAGCTCTAAGTCACTGAAATCCTGTGTAACGAATGCCTCTCTAAAAACATTAGTGATGTCCACAATGTGAGAAAACACCTTTTATTGAAGTATGGCTGTTACTCATTTATTTAAAAGAAACAAGTGGGGCAGGTGCTATACTAGGTTCTAGGAATAATGTGTTATAATCCCTCATTTTAAAAAAGTAAAATAGGTCTGTATTTTTTATTTACTGTATTTTAACTTATTTATTTATTTTTGCTTAGAATAAAGAGAATTGAATAACAACAAATGTTGAGTATGTGTGTGCTTTATAAATATTAATTTAACAAAGTAAAAGTAACCATGTAATTATGATCATTTAATAAATGTAATATGTGTTAGAGTCTGGTGTTGGTAAGCATGGTTTTATTAATAAATATGAAAGTAGTTATGCTACTCAAAAAATGAATTTCTCTTTCTGAAATGTGGATAGTCAATGTAAAGTCAATCACCTCTCATTTCTGCTAACAAGAACTGGGTTGAAAGTTACAAGAGTATTATCACAGTTGGTGTATTGCTTCCTCTTTGTTGGATGTTATCCTAAGATTTGGCTTCACTCTTTTGTGTGCCTTAAAAAGGACACATTTGTTCAGTCCTGGAAAAAGTCAAGCTACTGCTACCTTTAGGTAAGATGCTCAAATGAGGAGAGGATTCCATTCTGGGATTTGTTAGTGGTAGAAGGTTTAGAGTGGATGGCTAGTGTTTTCAATTTCTCTTTCCTTTGTAAATTGTACTCCGAATAAAGAGTTTTCTGTTATAGAGACTGAGTATTTAGTCTTTAATTTCTTTGGCACCTGTGGATGAAATAGGAAGAAGTGGTGTGAGTTGTTCTTACTGCAGGAAGAATTACACCTTGTCACCACCTTTGTTCTAGGTCTAGGACTTTAAACTCTGGTAAGCTGTCCTGGGGAAGCCCAGGTTGTTGTGTGTTGCATCCATTGGAAAGCACCTTTCTTGACTCTAGGGGTACTTAGTTTGGGTAGATTATAAAAAGAAGCAGTTTGTTCTCCCCTTTCATTATACCACTTGCTGAATCTTGGAATGTGGATAGAATGGTGGGATCTGAAGCAGCTTCCTTTGATCATGAGATGGAACCATGAGCTGCAGACAGCAGAGCGACACTACAGAAGAACCTGAATTCCCAAGACTGTCTAGGCACCAATCCTAACTCACCAGGAGACAGAAGTAAATTTGTATCTGGTTTAAGACACTATACAGGATTTGGCAAAAGTAGGTTTACAGTTTTGAGTATGCAAAACACAGAGTTTATTCTTGTAATATTTTTATAATCATAACCTGAGTGTATTTTATCATACAACTGTAAACCTACTTTTGTCCATCCTTGTATTTTTGGAAATCTGTGTTGCAGCTCAGTAACTTTATAGGCTAATAAGTATATGTTTATCATCTCAGATCTTCCATGTGGGATATGTATTCTGCCTGAAGTATGTTTTTAAAAATTTTTCTTTTGGGATAGACTCCCCATACCTAAGTGTTGACTATAGCCTTTAAGGAATGTGAATCGTCTCCTGTAATGCTTATACCCCTATTCAACCCTCTTGCTCACTGTCTTGTGAAGTTATGTCCAATGGTATTCTTCCTTAAGTACATTCCCCCTGCTGATCCATGAACAATAAAGATAGGGCAAGGAGGCTGAGTTTCCCCCAGATTATATTTAAGCACCATTGCAGGGAAAGCATCAAGGGTCTTGTTTTCTAGTACCTCAAATGTGTATGTGTTTGTGTGTAAATTAGTACAAAATGTATCTCCACTGCATTAATCACACTAAACAAGTTCCAATTGCCTGAAAAAAATGTTCTACTAATAATTATTGAATGAGTAAATGGATTTTCATGCCCCTTTCCAAATAATGTTTTAATATTGCAATATAATCTTTTGACTGTTTTCAAGATTTAATTTTGACAAGTATAACCTTTAAACTCTAAGTATATGAGCAGAAGTAGAAATAAATTCTCAAAACATATGTCTCTTCTACATGTAACTGATGCTCAGTTGATTAACACTTAATTACTGACAGTATCCTTGTAGTCATTTTGCCCATCTTTAGCACAGTTCCTCATTCATCACTTAGACACTCTAATTAGCTATATTTTCATTATTTGCATTTAAACTTATTAAAGCAAAGCAGAAATTATTTCAATAATGAATTCAAGAAATTACAAGTCACAGAACCCATTCACCAGTAATGATTCACTATTCTAATTTTCTCTCTAAACTGTGCTTATTCTTTATTAAGATAGAAAAAATTCTGCTTCTATTTTTGCCATTTAATTTTCTAATCCTGAAAAAATGGGAATAAGAGTCAGAGCAGAGATATCTGATGTTAACTCTAATATGTATCACAAAATACATAAGAAAATATGGTTTATTAAAGTGGGCACAGAAATGTGTAAAACATTTAATTTTCTTTGGAAAAGGTTTGTAGTGTTTGTCTAAAAATCTATTTTATTCTCATTCAAATTTACTATCAGAAGACATTTCCATCATTTTTTATTGTTTTATTTTCTATTGTGGCTGCTGTGTATCTCATATTTCATTATATTTGTGTTTATTTGTGCCTTTTCTGTTTTTCTTGCTCATGTGTGCTAAACATTTATCAATATTATGAAAAGATTTAAATATTTAAACTGTCTTATCATTGAACTAAATGTTAGCTTTGGCTCTTCGGATTAACCTTTTCTTTTCTGCTGACAGATTTTTTTATGCTTCTGCCACCTCAAAGACTTGCTAATGAAGCAATTTAAAAATATTATTATATATTTTACAAATGTCCCTTTTTCCTCCATGCACTCGTCTCTCTAATAGATTAGCTTTTCTGCTTGTTCAGCAAGGCCTTTCCTTTTCATTCTAATTTTCCTCAGATAGTTATAGATTTGGACTCTTCTATTTGTTCATATATGAGAATTAATTGGTTTGGGTGGTGTGCATAAGTTTCCCCAGAGGCTGTGAAGGTCATAGATTCTGTGCCCAGATTGCAGGGCTCTGTAGGTCATTGTGCAGGAATTTGCTGACAGGCAGAATTCCCTATAGGCTGTTGAAGAAAATGAAGAGGTGGGCTGGGTTTCCTCTCTTTTGCTAAAAAAAAGAGAAGCTTTTATGTTTGGAGCTACAGATGCTACAGTATGTTTTGTGGGTCTGTGGAGCTGACTTTCCATGCTTTCTCTTTAGTTCTAACCTGGAAGACCAACCCTTGGAATTGACACCAGTTTAGTCCCACTGCAATGACAGGGTTTAAAGACACAGAAGCATCTCCTTCATTTTTTCCTTTATTTTTATTGTTTATACTATTACTGATGTCACACCCCCCTTTTCCCACCTCTACCCCTGCCTTTGACCTCCCTCCCTCCATCTGGCCATGAAAAGATGCTAAGAATCACAAATTATTAGGAAATTGCAACTTGAAATTACAACAAGATATCACCTCACACCTGTCAGAATGGCTGTCCTCAAAAAGAGAAAAGGTAAGTGTTGATTGGTAAGAATATAGAGAAGAGGCAACCTTTGTGCACTGTTAGTAGGAATGTAAATTGGTGTAGTCACTGTGGTAAACAGTATAGAGGTTCCTCAAAACATGAAAAACATGAAAAACATGAAGAATTATAACTAGCATATAATCTAGCAATCCTGCTTCTAGGTATACATACAAAAAAAACAAGATCAGTATCCAGAAGAGATATTGACTCCCCCATGTTCATTGCAATGTGGTTTAAAATAGGCATGGTATGGAAATAACCTAAGTGTTTATTGACAACTGATTGATAAAGAAAATGTCACTGTTTGCAGATGACATGGTAGTCTACATAGGAAACCCTATAGACTCCACCAAAAAACTACTAGACCTAATAAGTGAATTTGGCAAAACAGCAGGATTCAAAGGCAATATCCAGAAATCAAAGGCATTTTTATATACCAACATTGAAATATCGGAATCAGAAATCAGGAAAAAAAATCCCATTTGCTATAATAATAAGAAAAACAAAGTGCTTAGGAATAAACCTAACCAAGGAGGTAAAAAACCTGTACTCAGAAAACTATACAACCTGGAAGTAAGAAATTAAGGAAGACACAAATAAATGGAAGCATATACCATATTAATGGGTTGGAAGAACTAACTTCATCAATATGTCCCTATTACCCAAAGCAATTTATAGATTCATCACAATCTCTATTAAAATACCAATGACATATTTCACAGAAATAGGAAAAAAAATTCAAAAGTTTATATCGAACCATAAACGACCCCGAATAGCAACAGCAATTTTGAGAAAGAAGAACAAAATAGGAGGGATCACAATACTTGATATAAAACTACATTACAAGGTCACTGTAATCAAAACAGTATGGTACTGGCATAAAAACAGGCACATAGATTAATAGAATAGAACAGAGAGCCCAGAAATAAACCCAAGTCTCTCTGGTCAATTAATATTCGACAAAGGGGGCAGAAGCATAAAATGGAGTAAAATAATCTCTTCAACAAATGGTTCTGGGAAATCTGGATGGCTACATGCAAAAAAATGAAACTTGATCACCAAGTTACACCATACCCCAAAATAAACTCAGGGCAGATAAAAGACTTAAATATAAGTCCCAACACTGCAAAAGACCTAGAGGAGAATATAGGCAGGGAAATCTCAGCTATTCCATACAGCATATTTTCACTGATATGTTCCCTAGAGCAAGGGACATAAAGGAAAGAATAAACAAATGAGACCTTATAGGGGATGAGTACACAGGACCCATGCCCATGGATAGGTTTTCCCATGGGGAGTCAGGCCTGCATTGTACCTAAGCTGCTATGAGACTTGCTTTTGCTAGAACACCCTCATCTTGAATCAAGGCAGAAATATTTACTGCATATCTCTAAAGTAACTTCCTAAAATCTGTGCTAAACCTCCCAAGTATGGAGTGTACCCAGTTTAACCACTTTTCCCCTTGATCTGTAACCCACTTCTCTTTGAAGTAATTGGTAATATTCTTTCCTTTGTTATCTATAAAATGTAATCACCTACAGTGAATCTGTGCATAGCAAATGAGAACCATCCTAGATGTAATATGCACAGAAAAGCAAGAAAAGCCTGTCCAGGTAGGGGTCAGCACCCTCTCTCTCACTTAGAGAGTGGCCATGCTGTCCATTTTTCTCCACAGTACTTCTGTAATTCGTGTGAATTTGTTCATTGCAGCCACAACTCATGGACTGTGTGGGCTGGAGTCCACATCAGGACCTCACTAAAGTAAAAAAACTCCTGCACAGCTAGAGAAAAACAGCATTAAACCAAAAAGGGAACCAACTGTATGGGAAAATATATTTGCCAATGATACCACAGATAAAGGTTTGCTTTTCAAAATATATAAGAAATTCACATCGCTCTACTCCAGCAAGACAAACAATCTAATTAAAAAGTGGGCAAAGGGCCCTGGCTGGTGTAGCTCAGTGGATTGAGCGCGGGCCTGTGAACTGATGATCGAGGTTTGATTCCCAGTCAGGGCACATGCCTGGGTTGCAGGCCAGCTCCCAGCAGGGGACACACCAGAGGCAACCATACATTGGTATTTTTCTTTCTCTCTCTTTCCTTTCCCCTCTAAAGATAAATAAATAAAATCTTTTAAAAAATGGGCAAAGGACCTGAACAGGTACTTCTCCAAGGAGGACAAAAAGAGGGCCCAGAGATGTATGAAAGGATGCTCAGCATCACTAGCCATCAGAGAAATGCAAATTAAAACCACAGTGAGACACCACTTCACAGTGTCAGAAAGGCCATCATTAACAAATCAATAATAAGTGTTGGGAAGGTTGTGGAGAAAAGGGAACCCTAGTGTACTGTTGGTGGGAATTCAGACTGGTGCAGCCACTGTGGAAAACAGTGTGGAATTTCCTCAAAAAACTAAAAGTGGAATTGCCTTTTGACCCAGCAATTCCACTGCTGGGATTATACATTAAGAATCCTGAACCAACAATTCAGAAGAACCTATGCACCCCAGTGTTCATAGCAGCATAATTTACAATAGCCAAGTGCTGGAAGCAACCTAAGTGCCCATCAGTGAATGAGTGGATCATAAAACTGTGGTACATTTACACAGTGGAATACTACACAGCAGAAAAAAGAAGGAGCTCGTATTCCTGGCAACAGCATGGATAGAACTGGAGAATATTATGCTAAGTGAAATAAGCCAGGCGGTGAAAGACAAATACCATATGATCTCACCTCTAAGTGGAGCATAATCAACAAAACAAAGAAGCAAGCAAAATACAACCAGAGACACTGAAATAAAAAAACAAACTGACAGTAACCAGACGGGAGTGGAGAGAGGGATAATGGGGGGAAATAGGGGAAGGTCCATCAAGGAACATATATAAAAGACACACGGACAAAGCAAAAGGGAGTAGGTTTGGGAGTGGGAGGCAGGGATGGGTGGGGTAGGGGGTTGTGGAGGGGTGAAAATGGAGAGAAATGTACTTGAACAACAATAAAAAGAAAATTATATATATAATTATATATAATTAATTGTATATATAATATTGTTGATCAATAGAAAAGAAGGAAATCCTGCCATTTATGACAACATGGATGGGCTCTAAGGGTATTTTTCTAAGTGAAATAAGTCAGATAGAGAAAGGTAAATACTGCATGTTATTACTTATATGTGGAATTTAAAAAAAATTGAACTCATATGAATGAACAACAAATTGATGGTTGCAAGAGGTGAGGTGAGGGTGAAATGTGTGAATGTGGTCAAAATGTACAAACTTCCAGTTATTAGATAAATGAGTTCTGAAGTGTTTAAAAAATAGTGACTTTTTAGAGAGACAGACAGGAAGGGAGGGAGAGGGAGAGAGAGAGAGAGAGGGAGGGAGAGAAAGAGAGAGAAGAATTTTGTCAATCCAGCATCTTGAATTGGAATTATTACAATTTTAAGTTTTGTGATATTACTTACATTGTCTATATCTCCCATGCTAGACTGTAGGCTTCAGAAAGTCAGAAGTCTTATACATTTTATTTACTTCCCAATACCACATGTCTGAGTTACTCTCCAAGGCAATAAACATCCACAGTAATTATTTATGATACTGAATTCAGTTAGTATGCAAACTTGATACCTCTGCAACTGAATGTTCCCTTTTTACTTTTACTAATTTTAGTGGGATTTTATCCTTTGGGTAGGAGGACAGATCACTCTTAGAATTAGATGCTTCTCACTCAACAGAGACAGGGTGTATCTTTGAGCAAATGCTCAGGAGTGCTGTTGGAGATTGAAAGTGCAGATTTCTCACTCTATCCCTTCTGCAGTCCTGGCGGTAGAGAATACCCATGAGGAACTAAAGAGGGATCAAAGGAATAATGGCATAAACCTAATAAATGTCATAGGCACAGCTCTCTGGTAAGTCATGACTAGAAAATATAGTTGGGATTGGAGGACACAGAGGAAGGCCTCAATTTCATCCCTTAAGTTTTAGGTTTTACAGTACAATCCTATCCCCAACGCAGCTAGATATAGTGAGATTTGATTTGAAAATTTGGCTCCAAGTACAAATATCCCGTCATCTGCTGGGAGGATTGCAGGATCCCCCAAAGCAAAGCACTAGTAGAATGTAAAATGCAAAAGAGAGAATAGAGGCCTCTGAGTTTCTCTCTAGGAAAGAGATTTTGGGCAGGTGAGTTTATGATATTTGAAAACAAAGCAAAAGAAACTCCTCTGGTATTCTTACAGAGCCTCCACGCAGGAAGTGAAACAGATAGGTTGGAACATTTTTCTTCCTCTTGATATGCAATAACCCTACCCACTGCTCCCAACAACTTTTGATCAGTTGTGTTAGTGACCCTTCTTCCCATATGAAAAAGCAAGCCTGAGAGAAAGAGAAATTTCACCCGGATTATGCAGCCCTTGTGGTGAGAGGAAGGAAGGCTGTTCTCTGTGGAAGTAGAAGTGAAAGCAAGCAGATTGTTCTTTAACAGGCAGCATGCAGGCTCCTTTCACAGACTTTATATAAGATTGATAATGTTACTTGGGGGTTAGAAAATGTGGGGAGAGGCAGGGCACTTCTTTTTTGTGCTAGGTCTTGAGTAGTTCATATTAAGAAAGCTAGTTGTATTTTATGAACAGTGGGAAGCTACGGGTACCATAATGTAATGCAATTACTACAATGGAATCTTGGTAAGAGCGGGAACATTACTACATTACTCACTTTTTTATTGCTGTGACTATTCCAGTGCTGGAAATATGGCTGTTGCCAAATACTTATTGAATGACTGGGGCTTACATAGGGTTAACTAGCTGCCCAAATTTGTGCAGCTATCAAATAGCTGAATTTAATTTGGGCTTTGTTAAGAAATTTTGGAAAAGTTCAATATACCATTTTGGGATGTTGAAAGTGCTTTAAAGCAATGTTTAAGAGGCTGGCCTGTACAATGGGCAGATTAAGTCAGTTTCAGATGCTGTTCCCCACGTCTCAACTACTAGCACCCAGTAGCACCATAACATAAGATAAGATGAAGGTTTCTGTGAGATCCAGCAGCCAGGTCCCAGTATTCCAAACTGCTACTGTTCCCAGCTGCTTGAAGGAGGGAGTAGAGCAGTGTGAGAAACTGACTGTGGAGTATAAAACCCTCTAGATTTTTTCATCAAAGCCAAGGAAACAGTTCAAGTTTTTGTTTCTAGGTGTAGGCAGCTGACTCCTTGGGCAGGGTCCCAATCTGCTGCATCTTTGTGAGTTCCAGGGCTAAGGGTGGGTCACCAGGACAGGTATTCTTACATTGGCTCTCATGATAAAAGAGGTAAAAGGCCATGAGAGGTAGAACTTGGTGCATGAACATTCAGAAATCCTAGGTTCTTCCTGGAAGAAAATGCTCTTCTATACTTTCAGAAGTCCCATATACTTGACTACAAAGGGTCCCATATTTTTTATGGTTGAGAAATTTAAGTGTATGACTGAAACTCATGGGGGCCAACGCCACCCTTCTGATCACCATTCGACTAGAGGCATCTCTGCATGAGCCCATGTACTACCTGCTCAGCCTCCTCTCCCTGCTGGACATTGTGCTCTGCCTCACTGTCACCCCCAAGGTCCTGGACATCTGGTTTGACCTCAGGTCCATCAGCTTCTCTGCCTGCTTCCTCCAGATGTTCATCATGAACAGTTTCCTCCCCATGGAGTCTTGCACATTCATGGTCATGGCCTATGACCGCTATGTGGCCATCTGCCACCCACTACGATATTCATCCATCATCACTAGCCAATTTGTGGCCAAGGCTAGTGTCTTCATTGTCACACGAAATGCCCTTCTCTCTGCACCCATTCCTATTCTGACTGCCCAGCTCCATTACTGTGGAAAAAATGTCATTGAGAACTGCATCTGTGCCAACCTGTCTGTGTCTAGGCTCTCCTGTGACAATTTCGCCCTGAACAGAGTCTACCAATTTGTAGCTGGTTGGACCTTACTGGGCTCAGATTTCATTCTCATCTTCCTCTCCTACAGCTTCATACTAAGAGCTTTGCTCAGGTTCAAGGCCAAGGGGGCTGCAGTCAAAGCCCTAAGCACATGTGGCTCTCAATTCATCCTCATCCCATTCTTCAGCACCATCCTGCTGATTGTGATGTCAATAAATGTGGCCAGAAAGAGGGTCCCCTGATGTCCCATGGACATGCTGATCATTCTCAGTGTCCTTCACCCCCATTTTGAACCCCATTATATATATTTTACCCTTCAGTTCCATCCATGCTGTCATGAAAGGTAAAAGTTCCTTTTTTCTTTCTGCTGTGTAGTATTCCATTGTGTAAACATATTATAGTTTTGAATCTATTCATTTACTCATGGGCACTGAGGCTGTTTCCAGCACTTAGCTATTATAAATTATGCTGCTATTAATGTAGGGGTGATAGGTTCTTTTGAATTGGTGTTTCAGGATTCTGAAGGTATAGTCCCAAGCAGTGGAATTGCTGGGTCAAAAGGCAGTTCCATTTTTAGTTTTCTGAGGATATTCCACACTGTTTTCCACAGTGGCTGCATCAGTCTGTATTCCCACCAACAGTGTACTAGGGTTCCCTATTCTCTACATCCTCTCCAACACTTGTTGTTTGTTCATTAGTTAATGATGGACATTCTGACTGGTGTGAAGTGGTATCTCATTGTGGTTTTAATTTGCATCTCTCTGATGGCTAGTGATGTTGAGCATCCTTTCATATGCCTATTGGCCCTGTTTATATCCTTCTTGGGGAAGTACCTGTTCAAGTCCTTTGCCCATTTTTGTTTTTATTTTATTTCTTTTATTTTATTTTAATTTTTCAAGGACAGTATTCTGCCTTTTACATTTTTAAATTGGACTGTTTGTCTTACTGGTGTTGAGTCATATGAGTTCTTTATGTACTTTGGAGAACAAATGCTTATTTGAGATATCATTGGCAAATATGTTTTCCTACATGGTTGGATCTCTTTTCACTTTGCTGATGTTTTCTTTAGCCATGCAGATGCTTTTTAATTTGATAGAGTCCCATTTCTTTATTTTTTATTTCCCTTGCACTTTTTTATTTCCCTTCCACAGCACTATATTGGCAAAAATATTGCTGTGTGGGATAGAGATCTGATTTTATGTATTTAAAAAATAAAGAAATAACTGGTATAAACAATCTCTTATGCACTTTTCATTAATGTTTTTCTACATATATATCAAAATTATATGTATGTATATTTATGTAAAAATATTGTCCCATATCAATGTTATAGCAATAAAATAAAAGAAATGATAGAAAAGGATTTTATTTATTTAATTTTAGAGAGAAGAGAAGGGAGGGAGAAAGAGAGAGAGAGAAATATCAATGTGTTGTTACCTCTCACACACCCCCTACTGGGGACCTGGCCTGCAACCCAGGCGTGTGACCTGACTGGGAATCCAATCAACTACTCTTTGGTTTGCAGGCTGGCACTCACTCCGCTGAGCTACACCAGTCAGTGCTATATCAGTTACTTTTGATGGGTGAGATTTTGCTTGACTTTAAGTGATAATATCATTTAATTTGCATGATAGCATGTTGATATGTTATTTTATAATCAGAGGAAAATTAAAAGCTTCTGTTGATTGGGCTGTATTGTTTAGAGTGAGAATTCAAAGGATGAGTATTAAACTGGTGACAGAAATACATTAGTATTTATGAGTAGAAAACAAATGTAAGAAGCCAATGAATTCAAGTACAGATTTAAAGGTGACCAGTTAGGAGCTCATGAAGAAACTAAAAATAAGGATGGAGGGAATAGGGACTACAAAGCAGTTCTTTCACTGTTCATTGGCTTGATTATAGCATCCTTTTTGAAATTTCAGTTTTGGCCATCAGTCTGTTCTTGGGTATCTCCACACAGCTCTGTTGATTTTCAGGTGCATTATTCCCAATACCAGTGAACAGAGCTGTGTTATGAAGATCCCAGCGAAAAAGGCTCCTGTCTACCTTGCCCACTCTGTTGCTATCTCTTTGTTCTCCTCATTGTACCTATTATGGATGGGCCTAATCCCCATGTAATATAAAAGGATGGGAAGATCCATTGAGGAAGCAGACTGCTGCAATTACACCAGTCCCAAACACAGTTGTAAAAGGCACCAAGAGAATAAGTTTTTGCCCATTTTCTAGTGTAAAATAGCTTTAAGACAGTGGCATCTGTGGTGGATCAGATGAGGTGAAGATATTACATAAATTATTACCTAACTAAAAAATTATATCTCAAATTATTTCTCTGTTGAATATGATTTTTTGCCTCAGACTTCTCTCAGATTTATTCTTGATTTATGTAATTGCACTATGTGTATCTCCTCTTATAATCATTAATTGTATTATTTATATGCATTTATTTTTCACTAGAATTTAATTTGCATGCGGTGGGAGTTTCACTGCTGTGAAACAGAAAATGGTTGAATACTCAGTTCAACCTGTTCTCAAGATTTAACTTGTCTTGTTTAGACTCTCATCTTTTTTGACTTATCTAATTCCTGTGATTGACCCATTTCTAAAATTTAGATTTGAAACATTCTACTTTCTGACTAACTTCAGGCTCAAATTTTCAACTATGCTTAGAACAGTAACAGTTGTTGGACAACAAGACTACAAAGCCATCGATAGAATCCAATCTGCACTACTATTCATCTCTCTTGTCCTGACTTTATTCCTTATCTAGCTTAGATTCTATACTGACTCATTTAGTTAGTCTTGTAAACAATCTAACCTCCTTTGTTCTCTCCCTCCACTATAGTTGCTTGAAAAAAAACCAAACTCTATTCAAATCTAAATGCTTGTCTCCTGTGTGAAAGATTGAAAATTGCTAAAAAATCTCCTACATAAGCTTATTGATTTCACATTAAATTTACTATTACATACCTCAGGTATAAATTCATAAATACCCAGAAATCTTACTGTGTGATAGAGTAAATAAGCTCATATTCACTAAGCTGCCCAATGCAGAATCCTAAGAATCATATTTGATTTCTACATTGAATGCCTAATTTCTAATTCATCAGTTTATCTGCTTGATTATTCTTCCAAAATTTGTTCACTTCAATTCATTTCTTCTGCCACCAGTTGGTTCAGGCCATCGCCATCTCTTGCCTGGACCATGTAATAGTCTTTTGTCTGACTTCTCTGCTTCTATTCTTGTTTTCTCATCTATTCATACCTCTCTTTATTAAAGCCTTTTTGATTCATATTATTTAAGATAATGCTCCCATGGTAGTGCCTTGTGATGACACATGACAGGATCATTATATTTGCTTTCATATAGTTCTCAAAACTGCATTTATTTGTTCTATATTTTATTTTTGTGTTCAAAAATAAAATTAAAATATGTAAAATCAGATAATATATACACATGGTTGAGTTAGTATTAATTCTCACTGCATATAATAAAAAATTCAACTAATGATGGCTTAAACAAATTAATTCTTTTCTCTTCCATGTGAAAGAGTTTCAGAAGTGCACATCCAGGACCAAAACTGAAGCTACAACAGCATCTCTCTTTCTGCTTTATTATGCTAGGAATCTGAATTTCATCCTCAAAGTTGCTGATAAAGGGATTGCTAGAAATTCAGCCATCAATCCTGTGTCTGTTCCATGAAGAAGAAATGAATGCAAATGACCTACATTTCTCAGTTTAGTTAACCCACGTTAAAGAGTCTTGGAAATATCTTTGTTATGGAAACCATACCAAATGATATATACTAACATTTGGAATGTATATTTTGGCAATATAGATGGGTACTCAAGTAAAATCATGGTTTGATCTCCGGGAAGATGGCAGCAGAGTAGGACAAAGTATTCCTCTTCCCCTCAACGCACAGGAGAAAAACCTGGCTGATCTGTGGAGGAGCACAGCAAATAGCCAACAGGGACCCAGCATATAGGAAAATAGGACTCCAGAAATTGGAGCAGACACTGAATGACCAGGTGGTGAGGAGATGGCTGAAGGTCAATAAGGTCCGAGGGAACAGTGGAGAGGCTGCAGGCTGAGGCTGCCGCCTCTGCCAGGCGGTGACAGGGCCGGGCCAGTATGCCTCAGACTCTGGGAGCCGGGGCCTGGCAGCAAGGTCTTTGGGAGAGAGCTGGGTCATTAGCTCCCTCCCTACCCAGCCTGGATGGTTTGAAAAATGCCAGGAGAGATCTGTTTGCTTAAAGTGTCAGAGAGAGGAATGGGCATGAGGAAGCAAACAGAGGGCTTTGATCACCCGTGGACTCTGTGGTCACTGTCTTGGGAGAATTGAGAGTTGCCCTTGCGTTCCCCCATAGCACTGGGAAAGGTTTGAAGCCAAGCCTGCGGGACCAGGGAAGCCTGGCCAGGAGTGTGCACCCGAACCCCAGCCCAGGACTGTGAATCCAGGAGAAATCTGCTCTTAGTGGGGCGCCAGGGAGAGGCGCCAATCTGGATCTTGGGAGAGTACTAGTGAGACGGGCTGAGTTCACTGAGAAGGGAGAAAGGCCACAGCAATTGCCCCTCAGACTGCTGCAGCCAGTGAGACCAGAAAAAACGGTTTGACCAGCTGGAAAACAAGAGGTGTTTTTGTTTTTGTTTTTGTTTTTGTTTGTTTTGTTTTTAATAGTCTTTTTAAAACTTTATTATTGTTTTATCTTTCAATACTTTTACCCTTTCTCTTCTTTCTTGTTTTATTCCTTCTTCCTTTCTTTCCAAACCTACCACTTTTTCCTCCCTTCTGCTACCTTTTTTCTCTCTTTCTTTTCACCCTCCCTCCCCCCACCCTAAGTGAGACAAAAGACTTGGAACAGCAAAAAGACCAGAGTTGGACTCAAAGAGGGGGCATCCCAACAGTAGAAACAGAGGGACAAAGTTCACTTTGCTATAGCAGAAAACTACAAGTTACTGCATATTTGTATTTTTTCATTATTCTTACATCTTTTATTTTAATAGTATCTTTGTATTCCTCCTCTTTCTGTATAGTCTTCTTTACCTTGGCTGGATATATTGTATCACTTGACAGGTTTCCCCTGTCCCCTCAATCATAGTGTATTGCTAGTTTACTGTCCTTCACTTCCCCTTGCCCAGTTAGCACACTACTGAAGGTCCAATACTCCCTAATCTTGGTATATCATAGGTTCTGTCATATGATTATTGATCTAATATTATTGTAAATAATAAATGTTACATACTATTGTAAATACTATACAACCCCCCCCCCCCCCCCCCGATCTTAGCCCACTTCGTTGTTGTCTGAACTATAATACTGTAGTGGTTAACTCTATTCTCTCTCACACTACACCTATTTACCATCCTTTATTCTCACCTTACCTCAGAATCTGACCTCCCTCAACCTCACTCCTTTCTAGATCCAAATCACAAACCTTCCCTCCCCAACAAGAGCCTTATCTTCTTTCCATCCTTTCTAAAAAGTGGCTAGTTGGGTTGAAGATTACAGTTATTGCTGTACATAGCCAGAAGATCTCCTATCTCTTCTCTACCAGCTGCTATTGTAAATATCATAGAATACTCTCCTGCTGTCATAAACCAGTTTGCCTTCCCCTCCAACTAATCACACACATACATCAGAAAAGAGTAGGTGGAAGCGGTGAACACCAGGATATCAAAGGAAAGCGGAAACTCAACAACAAAGGAACCACCAACAAATAACAACAGAAGGTGAAGGAGGGAGTAGAAACCACACAAACCTCAACCCAAGATCTATCTGGAAATACAACTAAAGAGTGGAGGAACGACCCAGGGCAAACAAATGAACAAGAGCAAAAGAGAATCTTCAAAACCTTGTACACACAGAAGAACTAGCTTCAATGCAACCCGCCCTCACCAGCACAACAAATTAAAATGGGGAGTGGACAGAGGGGCCATCAGTTAACCAGCTGGTGGAAAGGGCCCACAAAAGAAATACCTAGAAACAACAAAAATCCAAAGACAAACTCAGAGCCAACATAAAGGACAGCCCAAGACCAGCAAGCTGGGGAGATAAAAAAGACTACACCACTGAATCTCACAGGTATTATACCACAGAAGTTCACAACATAAATCCAGGAAGCCAGAGCAAATCAATTTAAGAAGCTGAAGCTAACAAGAAGAGTCTCACAAACAATGAGAAGACAAAAAAACAACTCCCCAATGAAAGGAAAGGAGGAAGCCTCAGAAAGAATGCTAGATGAAATAGAGGCAAGTCAGCTATCAGATATTGAATTCAAACCATTGGTTATCAGGAAGTTCAAAGAGCTCACAATGAGTTACCAGAAACTACAGGGGAACTACATCATTGTAGTTCCCACTGCAAACTATATCAGCATGAAAAAGAAAGTAGAAACTATAAACAAGGGCAAAAAGGAAATGAAGAATGCAATTTTGGAGCTGAAGAACACAGTGGAAGGAATCACAAGCAAGATTGATGCAGCAGAAGATCAGATCAGAAAGTTGGAGGACAAAATAGAAAAACATTCCCAGAAAGAGCAAGAAAAGAAAAAGAGGCTCAGAAAGAATAAAGAGGGATTAAGAGAAACACCAAACAATATGAAACATAATAATATCCAAATAATGGGGATACCAGGAGAAGAAGAAGAACAAGGGATAGAAAACCTATTTGAAAAAGTAATGAGGGAAAACTTCCCTAATCTGATGAGAGAAAAAGTCACACATATCCAGGAATCACAGAAAGTTCCAAACAAGAGGAACCCAAAGAGGCCCACTTCAAGACATATCATCATTAAAATGGCAAAATTTCAAGACAAAGAGAGAATCTTAAAGGCAGCAAGGGAGAAAAAGGAAGTAACATACAAGAGAGCCCCAATAAGGTTGGCTACTGACTTCTCAATGGAAACACTCCAAGCAAGAAGAGAATGGCAAGAAATATTTCAAGTAATGAGAAACAGAGCCCTGCAACCAAGGCTACTGTACCCAGCAAGGCTCTCAATCAAGATAGAAGGCCAAATAAAGAGCTTCCAAGACAAAAGAAGTCTAAAAGAATATGCCTCCACCAAACCAGCTCTACAAGAATTACGAAGAGGGCTGCTTTAGGAAAGGAAGGAAAAGAGAGAGATAGAGAGGAACACAGGGACACAAATGGCAATGAATAAGTACCTTTCAATAATAACCTTAAACGTAAATGGATTACATGCTCCAATCAAAAGACATAGAATAGCTGAATGGATAAGAGAGCATGACCCACACATTTGCTGCCTACAAGAGACCCACCTCAGGATGAAAGGCATGCAGAAACTAAAAGTGAGGGGCTGGAAACAAATTTTCCAAGCAAATGGACAGGGAAGAAAAGCTAGGGTAGCAATACTAATATCAGACAAAATAGTCCTAAAAAAGGGCCATAAAGAGAGACCCAGAAAGTCACTTCATAATACTCAAGGGAAGAATCCACCAAGAAGACATTAACATCATAAATATATATGCACCCAACATAGGAGCACCCAAATATATAAAGAAAATCTTAGAGGACTTCAAGAATGATATTGACAGCAACACAATTATAGTAGGGGATTTTTAACAACTCGCTGTCAAAAATGGACACATCTTCCAAACAAAATATCAATAAAGATATTGTGGAATTGAACAACATCCTAGATGAAAGGGACTTACTGATATATATAGAACCCTTCATCCCAAAGAAGCTAAATACACATTCTTTTCAAATGCACATGGAACATTTTCACAGATAGACCATATGATAGGACACAAAACAAGCCTCAACAAATTCAAGAAAATTAAAACCATCCCAAGGATTTTCTCTGATCACTAGGAAATGAAACTAGAAACCAACCCCAAGAGAAAACACCCAAAACATTCAAAATCATGGAGATTGAATAGCATGCTATTAAACAACAAATGGGTCAAGAATGAAATTAGGGAAGATAGCAAAAAGTTTCTGGAAACAAATGAAAATGAACTCACTACAACCCAAAACTTATGGGACACAGCTAAGGCTGTCCTGAGAGGGAAGTTCATAGCAATACAGGCCTACCTAAGAAAGATAGAAATATTTCAAACAAACAACCTAACCCTACACCTACAAGAACTCAAGGAACAACAACAAAGACAGCCCAGAGTAGGAGAAGGAAGGAAATAACCAAGATCAGAGCAGAATTAAATGACTTAGAGACTAAAAGCACAATTCTAAGGATCAGTGAATCCAGGAGCTGGTTTTTTGAAAAGATAAACAAAATAGACAAGCCTTTAAGTAGGCTCATCAAAAAAAGAAGAGAGAGGACCCAAATAAACACAATCAGAAATGAAAGAGGAGAGATTACAATTGAACCCACAGAAATACAAAGGATTGTAAGAAATTACTATGAAGAACTGTATACCAAGAAATTTGAAAACTTAGGTGAAATGGACAAATTTCTAGAAAAATATAGTCTTCCAAACCTCATGAAAAAGAAGCAGAAAACCTGAACAGGCCAATAACAGCAGATGAAATTGAAGAAGTAATCAAAAAACTCCCATCACACGAAAGCCCTGGACCAGATGGTTTCACAGGAGAATTCTACAAAGCTTTTAAGGAAGAGCTAACCCCTATTCTTCACAGACTATTCCAAAAAATCCCAAAGGGGGGAAAACTCCCAAACTCTTTTTATGAGGCCAGCATCATCCTAATTCCAAAGCCAGACAGAGACATGACAAAGAAAGAAAACTACAGGCCAATATCGCTGATAAACATAGACGCTAAAATCCTCAATAAAATATTGGCAAATTGCATCCAACAATACATCAAAAAGATCATACACCATGACCAAGTGGGATTTATCCCAGGGATGCAAGGATGGTTCAATATTCGTAAATCAGTAAATGTAATACACCACATAAACAAAGGCAAAGACAAAAACCATATGATCATATCAATAGATGTGGAAAAAGCTTTTGATAAGGTACAACACCCATTTATGATAAAGGTACTCAGAAAAATGGGAAGAGAGGGAGCATTACTCAATGTAATAAAGGCCATATATGAGAGACCTACAGCCAACATCATACTCAATGGGCAAAAACTAAAATCTTTTCCACTAAGATCAGGAACAAGACAAGTTTGCTCACTTCCACCACTTCTATTCAAGATAGTATTGGAAGTTTTAGCCACAGCGATCAGACAAGAAAAGGAAATAAAAGGCATCCAAATCAGAAAGAAGGAAACAAAACTGTCACTGTTTGCAGATGACATGATAGTGTACATGGAAAACCCTATAGAATCTGCCCCCAAACCACTCAAGTTAATAAATGAATTTGGCAAAACAGCAGGATACAAAGTCAATATCCAGAAATCAAAGGCATTGTTGTATACCTACAATAAAACAGCAGAAGTAGAAATCAATAAAAAAACCCATTCAATGTAGCAAAAAACCCGCAAAACCTAGGAATAAACCTAACCAAGGAGGTAAAAGACCTGTATACAGAAAACCACACAACACTGAAGAAAAAAGTCAAGGAAGACACAAACAAATGGAAACATACACCGTGTTCATGGACTGGAAGAATTAACATCATCAAAATGTCCATACTACCCAAAGCAATTTTCAGATTCAATGCAATACCTATTAAAGTACCAATGACATACTTCACAGAGATAGAACAAACACTTTAAAAATTTATATGGAACCATAAACAACCCTGAATAGTAGCTGCAATTTTGAGAAAGAATAACAAAGTAGGAGGGATCACAATACCTGATACCAAACTGTATTACAAGGCCACTGTAATCAAAACAGCCTAGTACTGGCATAAAAACAGGCACATATACCAATGGAACAGAACAGAGAGCCCAGAAATAACTCCAAATCTCTATGGCCAATTAATATTTGACAAAAGGGGCAACAAAATAAAATGGACTAATAATAGCTTCTTCAACAAATGGTGTTGGGAGAACTGGACAGTTACATGCAAAAAATAAAACTCAAGCACCAACTTACACCATACATCAAAATAAATTCAAGGAGGATAAAAGACTTAAATACAAGCTGTGACACCATAAAAGACCTAGAGGAGAACATTGGCAAGAAAATCTCAGATATTTCGTGCAGCAACATTTTTACTGATATGTTCCCTAGAGCAAGAGACATAAAGGAAATAATACACGAATGGAATCTCATTAAAATTAAAAGTTTTTGCATGACTAGAGAAAACAGTATCAAAATAAGAAGAGAACCAACTGTATGGGAAAACATAGTTGCCAATGATACTTCAGACAAGGGTTTAATCTCCAAAATATACAAAGAACTCACACTACTGCACTCTAAGAAGACAAGCAACCCAATTAAAAAGTGGGCAAAGGACTCAACCAGACATTTCTGCAAGGAGGACATACAGAAGATCCAGAGACACATGAAAAGGTGCTCAATATCACTAGCTATCAGAAAGATGCAAATTAAAACCACAACGAGATACCACTTTACGCCAGTCAGAATGCCCATCATAAACAAAGCAACAAACAACAAGTGTTGGAGAGATTGTAGAGAAGAGGTGACCCTAATCTATTGTTGGTGGGATTGCAGACTAGTACATCCACTGTGGAAAACAGTATGGAATTTTCTTAGAAAACTAAAAATGGACCTGCCTTTTGACCCAGCAATTCCACTGCTGGGGTTAAATCCTAAGAACAATAAAACACCAATCCAAAAGAACCTATGCATCTCAATGTTCATCCCAGCACAATTTACAATAGCCAAGAGCTGGAAGCAACCTAGGTGCCCATCAGTAAATGAATGGATCAAAAAATTATGGTACATATACACAATAGAATTCTATGCAGCAGAAAGGAAGAAGGAGCTTCTACCCTTTGCAACATCATGGATGGAACTGGAAAGCACTATGCTGAGTGAAATAAGCCAGGCACTGAAAGACAAATACTGTATGATCTCACCTCTAACAGGAAGCTAAACAACAAAACAAACAAACAAACAAGCAAAACTTAACCAAAGACACTGAAATAGAGAACAGGGGGATAGTTACCCAAGGGGAGAGGGGAGGGAATTTCAGGGGAAAAGGGGGAAGGATTTATAGGAACTAGTATAAAGGACACACGGACAACAACTAAGGGGGTGATAATGGGAGGGAGATGGGGAGCTGTGGGGGCAACTTTCCTTGCAAGTCCCCCTCGAGTGTCATGGAGGGAGAGTAATCATGACTGACACATGATGTATCTGCTTGGGGAGGAGAAGTGAGCAGTAGCCAGTTTCTCTTGGGAAAAAGGCCTCGAGCCCTCTCCTCCAGGGCCTTTTATTGGGTTGTAAGACACAGGAATACAGGGCAGCAAGGATCAAACTGTAGATAATATTTCAAAGAAATCTGAGGGCTTACTATGAGCCAGAGTCTGTCAGGAACAGAGTTTTAGGGTTTCTTGCTCAAACCCTTAACATATGAATGAAAGTACTCTTAGCAGAGCAGATTTCACAGGTTTATCAGGAAATCTTTGTGATGCCAGATTTTTCCCCAGGACATGTTCTAGCAAGGCAAGGAGCTGCACCCCTCCCCATCAGGTATTCAGGCTTAAGGCGATTAGAGCCAGGAAGCACTTCTTCCAGAGAACATGGGGACTCATACTATTCAAAGCCAGGGGGTGAAAGTTCATTGCTACCTCTTTGTTGCAGTCCCCCAAGTCCCTCCACGAAGGACTCCCAAGTGATCAAGTCTGGCTTAGGTTGCCCCCGACTGTGAGGGGTCTTAGCCATCATTGACTTCTGACCAAGCTTTGGGGGCAGGGAGAGGAAACTGAGGCAGGGTTTGCTACCAGAGACAAGCTTTGTCTCCTGTGGCTCGAATTCCAGAGGTCATCCCTCACCCTTAGCCGCAAGGGGTCGAGATACAATTCCTAGAATCAGGCAGAGCAGTCTGCAACAGGGAGTAATTGTTTAATTGAACAATAATTAAATAAAAATTATAAGGGAAAAAAGAAAAAAAAAGAAAATTATGGTTTTTCAACCACTAAGGAAGAATGGGCGATATTGGGTAAACAACTAGCAGTCTCTAACATACCATCTTATTCCTCTCTGCCAAGCACACACATTAGTTACTCTTATAGGTTTTTTGTGCATTCTTTGAGAGATAGCTTGATTATATACAAAATATATATAATAAAGATATATTTATTTATATGCATTTGTTGTATATTATTACAAAATTATTTTGTGGAACATTCTATGCACTTTTTTCTCTTGTTTCTTTGCTAACCAATATATCTTAGAAATTATTCTAATAAGTACATTTAGAGATGCTTGTTTTCTTCTACAAGCACATACTTAGAACTCTTGGTGAGGGCAAGGACCATGCTGGCCTCATTCATTAGTATATACAGTGTCTAACAGTTTGTGGAGCAGTAGGTAGTTAGTAAGCATTCATTTAATGGATGAGACACACAAGTAGCAAATGCCAAAGCTAGGGTTCAAATATGTTTGTGATTTGAATGATTTTATTACCATGATCTCATCTACAATCTTGATGTGTTAAGTTGGGTTGACCAATATTCTTCCAATGCACTCTCTTTGCATTCTTTAGAGATAAATATATTTGTTGGTTAAAAATGTTAACAGTTTGCTGAATTTGATTTGCAAGAATTTTCTTTCAGATAACAATACCTACAGTCACATTCATTGGTGTAGTAAAGCCAGCAGAAAAGAATAATTTATAACATGGACATTGGAATCAGACACGTGGCTACCATGGTGTTTAATTGTGTGGCTTTGGCATCACCTCTCTGTGTCCCCTGAACTGTGGTGATAATAGTTTCTACTCCAAAGAGTTGCTCATTTCTTTTTTTTAAACAATGTGAATTTCTTTTTTAAAAAAATATTTATTTATTTATTTATCCTTAGAGGGAAAGAGAAGGAGAGAGGGAGAGAAATATCAATGTATGGTTGCCTCTGGTGTGTCCCCTGCTGGGAACTGGCCTGCAACCCAGGCATGTGCCCTGACTGGGAATTGAACCACAATTGTGTGGTTCGCAGGCCCAGTGTTCAATCCACTGAGCTATAGCAGCCAGGGCGAGTTGCTCATTTCTATCTAAGAAAGATACAATGAGAAAAAATATATAAAGAACTTAAATAGTTTAGATCACTAAGAAAGTACTCAAAACATTGAAGTCATTATCATAAAAAAGATTCAGAATTTTAGTCTCCTTTCCTCTATTTTAATCCACATTTGTGTTTCAAGCTTATGTATCAGATCCTTGACTTCTGGATTCTAGGCAAGTTTTTACCTCAGTTTCAAACCTCCTCATCCTTTATATCCCAGCTCCCCTGCAGGAGCACCATTGACAGAGTTCCCAAAGGAGACAGCTCCTCTTTCCCCACATCTCTGCTTCCCAAGCCACCTTTTTCCATCTGGGTCTAAGAAGGCGGGGTAGGAGAGGAATAAGGAGCTCATAAAAGTCAAGATTTATTCCCCAAGTCCCAGCATGGTTAGCACTACGGCTAAGACATCATCAAGGACTCATTCTTGTACATCTTCTGTAAGTTCCATAGTCATGGGAAGATAGTACAGGCTGCATTAGATCTGTGTAGGAAGAGTAACAAGGCAGGCAGAGGTCCTTTTCTAATAGGCAAACTCTAATAAAGAGGGAGAAAAAGGCAATGAGGAGGTGGGTAGGGAGGTGACTCTGGGTGCATTAGTAACCAGAAATTCTGGAAAAAAGCTCCTACTTTTTTATTCACTCTGCCATCCTAAAAGAGGGTTCTATTTTCTTGCTTAGTTAGGAGACTTAGCTCAAGAAGATCATTGGACTTCATCTTTCCTGACCAGGAAAGAATGGAGGTTTATAAATCCAACAATGGGATAAAGTGTATAGGATGCTAAATTTAGTACATCACTGGACACCTGGCACATAAATTCAGAAAATATATTGAAGAAGAAGTTTTCCCTAAACCCTGTCCCAGTAGAGCAGTGTAAACTCGAGAGAGAAAACTTTCTTTGGACTGATAGGAAGCTCTCTTTCATATTTCACCAAACTCAGTTTCTCCATGATCTTTCTCTGATGCTCCTACTTTTACTCTTCCCCCCAAGCTAGTCATTCATATATTTTAAAGTTCTCACCAACCTTCTCTGTTTTATGTAGTCCACACACCTGTAATTTGTAATGATGACCTCCCCAAAAGGAATCAATGCCTTTTATCATCATGTAACATGATTATGTCTCAGTTTGACAAGAATTTTCTTAATACATATTGTCCTGAGTTGGATAGACTATTCCAAGTGGACCAACAAGAACAGAGTTGAGAAAGATTCTCAACTGTTTTGCTTTTGATATTGTACTTCTATGAAATAAATTAATGCCTATAGTATACTTAAAACAATGCCTGACACATCCTTGACACAGGTATATATCAGCTGATATTGTCAATCTGGTTTTAGAGTCCCTACATTAACTTTTACTCTATGTATCACATTACCCATCTGTGTTCATGTATATACTTCCACCTGTCAGAACATTTAGAAATACGTTCCTATTTCCTTCTCTCCTATTTCAGATTTTATCACTCCTTGCCTCCCTTCCCTCCATTCTCCAGTGCTAAATGGTGAAGAAATGGACTTTAATAGACTTGGCTGGCTGGAGGCAAGTGTCTTGGGCTGATGAGTTTCAGGCTATAGAGATTTAGCCTTTTCACAAGTAAATGGACAACATGTGGTGAATGGAAGTAGATACATAGGAGAATTGATCAGCAAGAAGCCTTTGAGGGGTAGCATAAACAGGAATGGAGATTATGTCAAACAACACTAGAAAAGGACAAAGTGCTAAGAAGGGCATTCTTCAGGAATGAGGAGCTAGGATATGGGGAGGACAAGGGTCAAGGAGGAGAGGAAAGCCTGATGCAGGGATAGGAGATTCTGTATGGAGGCGTTGGTAATGATTTGGACTGAAAGAAATTAAAAAAACTTCTTACCAATGTAATTAGGAACAATAGAGTTGTTTTGTGTTTGTATGAGGGCAAGAGAAAAAAGACTTATGAGTCAGAGCCCTAAACCAGAGTTCTACCATGAACCAAGGGCAAGCTCTTGATGTGCACCTGCACACAGTGGCATGGGTAAGCCCCTGAGTTCCAACATCATGCACTTTGTGCCATTCTCTGCCCCTTGCAATCTGCCACACATACCCTCATGGACCATTATTTGTAGCATTGGTTAGAACTCTTTTTCTTGCTTAAGTGTTCTCTTTAGCACACTGAAACTCTGATTGATGTTCTCCTCTCACATTCTCTTCTTGAAATAATCCATCAACATCAAACACCAAGGTGCAGTAATTCATAAGTCTTTTTAAATGGACTTTTATTAGGAATTCATGTTGTATTAGAGAATATTGGGGTGTATAAGTGGAAAAGTACACTTTGTCCTCACACAGTATAGGGTGGGGTAGAGGGAGATAGATAGGTATAAAAGCTATGTGCTAAAGGTTACAAGGAAAATTATAATAGCAATTGAAATTGCTTAATAAATAGACTAACTACATTTATTTTACTTTCCTTCTGGATTTTTAATTTTCACTAAACAAATAAGCATGCTACAGTATACTTCTTTTTTGTCTTGATTTTTACTTCACTTATATGCTTGAGATGAGGCTCTTATCTACATAGTCAACACTTCCTTTTACACTTCTTCAAATCCATTATGGTTTCTATTGTCACCAGTCCAATGAAGTATTTTGGTCCAGGTTGCTAATGATACCATTTTAATAAAATTTAATAGCTATTAATATTCTCATGTTGTTGAACTTCTGCTTAACTGAAAAGTTGGTCATTAAATTTTTGAAGTTTTCACCTTAATTTTCCTGTCACTATACTCTTCTAATTTTCTTCAAGCCTTTCTAGACCCCCCAGTTATATCTCTTCCTCTCTTTTTAACCTGTTTAGAGTTGCTATTTTCCAGGATTTTAATCTCAACCTGAAACTTTTCTGACTACATCAGCTATGTACTGATTCTCTCTGAATTTTTTTAATCTTAAACCAGGATACTATTAATATGTTCAAACCCCTCATTTCCAATAGCCTAAGATGAATCTCTATGTGCAGATTATGAACATCTCAGCCTTGACTTACGTCTATGTACACTAAACCTACTCATTTGCCTGTGTTTCATCTTAGTGATTCAATTTATTTTCTCAAGTCAGAAAACAAGGTGCCACTCTGGGCTATTCATTTGTTATCTCTTTCATAAGTAATTTGTCACTAAACTCTGTCCATCTAACCACTGGAATATGCTACCTCTTCCCATTCTCAGTGCTTCAATCTTTGTTTAGATGCTTACTACTTCTGATCTGGACTATTGTATCATCCTCCCTTTCTACTTCTTCTCTTTTTTTACCCAAATCCATCCATAATATTTCATCCAGCATGATATTTCTATAGCCTGTATCTAGTAATGTCTCTCTCCTAATATAAATACTTTTATTGTTTTCTCTTTATTTATAAAATTAATTATAAAATTCTTAGCATAGAAGAGGTCCTTCATGAGATGACTTTCTTTCTTTTTTTAACTCCATTTTCTGTTCATTCTTTCAACTCCCCACCATGATGTCTCTGACCAGATTAAATATTACATAGAATTTCCCTCCAAAATTTTTGTCCAATGCATTGCCATACTTTTGTACAATTGCATATACCCAAAATCAACCACCCACAGCTATGAGTTGTCCACATCCATCAAAATTCAATTGAGGTGTTAGCAACTTTAGAAAGATTTCTTTTCTTCTCAAGCTGATTTAAAACATTTCATTTTTTATCCTTTTATTACTCTGTTCATAAAACTAGCAATTAATTTGTCCTTGGCATCACTTCATGCCAAACACTGTGCCAATGGCCCTTACATTCGTGGTATGAAAATGGCATAACTAAATGGACTTGGGTGGAAAAGTATTTAACCAAATTATCTCACAAATGTATAATTACACTGTGAAGGTGAAACAAAATACTATAAAAACATAAAATAGGAGACTGTGATGTCTGGAGAGGGCTAGAGAAAACCTCCCAGAGAACAGAATATTTTTTAAATTTATTTTTTAAAATTTAATTGTTGTTCAAGTACAGTTTTCTGTCTTTTACTCCCATCCCAGCCCACGCCCCCCACCCCATGCTCTCCACCTCCCTCCCATTTCCACCCTCCTTAGTTGTTGTCCATGTGTCCTTTATACTAGTTCCTGTATAAAGGAATTCTTCCCCCTTTTCCCCTGAAATTCCATCCCCTCTCCCCTCTGGTCACTGTCCCCCGTTCTCTATTTCAGTGTTTTTGTTTTTATTTTGCTTGCTTGTTTGTTTTGTTGTTTAGCTTCCTGTTAAAGGTGAGATCATATGGTATTTGTCTTTCAGTGCCTGGCTTATTTCACTCAGTATAATGCTTTCCAGTTCCATCCATGCTGTTGCAAAGGGTAGGAGCTCCTTCTTTTTCTTTCTGCTGCATAGAATTCCATTGTGTATATGTACAATAATTTTTGGTTTATTCATTTACTGACGGGCACCTAGGTTGCTTCCAGCTCTTGGCTATTGTAAATTGTGCTGGGATGAACATTGAGGTGCATAGGTTCTTTGGATTGATGTTTTAGGGAGAACAGAATATTTGAATTGAGATGTAAAGGATGAGTAGAAAGTAAATGGATGCATGTGAGAAAGCACAGGATGCACAGTCTTTCAGGAGTGGGAGCAGGATTGCACGTTGTATTTGAAGAACTGAAAGGACCATGTGGCTGGAGCTCAGAAGGCACACGTGAGAGAAAGGGGTGCCAGATGAGACTGGAAAATGAGGAAGGAGGCAAATGATATATGACCTTATAGTCATTCATTCATTTACTTATTTATTAAGTAATTTAGTCATTGAACCAGGAACACCTATGAAGAAAGCTACTTGTACATTATAACTATAGTGATGAAAAAATAAACAGACATGGTTTCATCCCTCATGAATTTACAATCTAATATAATTCAAGTTAAGGCTTTTGTTTTATTCTATTAATAATTAGAAACCAATGGCACATTTTAAGCAGATGAGTGGCAACATCAGATTTATATTTGAAAATATTTCTCTAATTTCAATGTAGGTAATGATTTGATGATGAACCCTAGAATACATTAAAAGACAAATTTATAATTTCATTCAAGAGATAATGGTACTTTGGTCTTGGACGGTGACAGTGGAGATAGAGAAGTAGGTAGATCCAACAGCTAATGTAGAGGAAAATTTGACAGGTCTTTATCATGGGTTTGTAATGGATAGTATAGGTGAAGAATATGTTCAAAATTCTAGTCTTTAGCTTGTGGAATAGTCCAGCTCTACATGCCATTCACTGAGATAGGAGATGCCAGAAAAAGGCCAGTTTTGGAAGAAAAATCTTAAGTTAATTTTGGACTTGGTGAGTTTTGGATATCTTTGAGATACCCAAGTTTGTATGTCAAGTAAGCTTTTAAAAATTTTGTTAGAGGTATAATTTAGTAGTCATCAACATGTTTGAAGATATAGAGAAACAAAGTGGAAAAAAGGGCAGAACAGAATACTATAGGTAAGAAAAGAAAATTAAAAGAAACCACTGATTAAACCTTGAAAGTGATATCAAGGTAGTGGATGAAAAACAAGTCAGAGAAGGAGGTCAGGAAGTATGAGATAAACCAGGAGGTTGTTATACAAATTAAACCAAAGAGAATGTTTCAGGGAAGAGGAGCTAATAAATTGTTTAAACAAGATTCGACAATCTACAGGTAATTTTTTGAGAGCAGTTTTCTGAAAAGTAATGAGAAGGAAGCCACGTTGAAGTGACTTGTGGAATGGCTATGCAGTGAGGAAATGGACACAGTAAGAATAACAGTGTTCATGAGAAGTTTGGGAGTGAAGGAAGGGAGAAAAAGAAATAAATGAAAGGCCAAAAAAAGGCTTTCTAATTTTCATTTTCAAAGATGAAAGACACTGGAGGATATTTGAAAGGTAGGGCAGGTCCAGTAAAGAAGGAATTATGACTCAAAATTGGGGAAATACAATGTACAATTGATAATACAAATATAGGTGAGGAAGGCTAAGATTCAATGTAGGGGTAGAAGGTTTCATTGCCAGGGGAAATGGGGTCCTTTTATGGAGTTGCAAGGAAAGCACTTCCAGAGACCCTTGAATGGAAGGCTGAAGTTTAGTGCTAAGATTTACTGGAGTTGAAATAAGTGACTGCCCCCAGGTTCCAGGTGTCTCGTCTTTACCTGACCTGCTGTGGAAAAAGTCAAGCCTTGTCTTCATCAGGCCCAGAAATAGGACCAGTGCCCACAAATTGTGTGCCATCAGTTAGGTACATGTTAAAGCTTGGTCTAGTTCAGCCTCTGCTCCCATTCAGCTAGCTAAGTCCTTTTATTTTATTTATTTATTTTTATAATCTTTATTATATGTATTTTCCATTATCATTTAGTCCCCTTACGTTCCTAGCCCCCCAGCAATCACCACCCTGTTCAATCCTTCTTGGGCTGGTGTTGGGCCACCCCTCTAACCAGTCCATTTTCTAGATTTCCGGAGGTTCCGTGCTCCTTACCCAATCCAATCCTTTTCACAGGCTAGGCTCTGCTCCTTATGGTCACTATCTTAGTTTCTACTGTGTGTATGCTTACCTACCCCTGCACCATTTTGGTTTTTAGTGGCCATGTGCCCAGTGGAGGAATTTCTCTTTTGTTGGTTTATCTTTCACTTGGTAACCCTGCTAGTGGCTGATGCTGATCTTTCCTTTCCACGTTGTGGATTAGGTCCTGAAGGGGGCCAATGCAGCAGTCACCTGGGGAGCCTATGAATGCTGCAAATTTCTAGTGTAGTAGGCTTATTGTCCAATTCAGCTCCCTAGTTTATTGGGCTTAATAATGTCTTACTCTTTTTGCTCCATTTTTTAATTAATAACTAGCTACCTATGCTAATAGTTTGACATTTTGAGGATGGACAGATTCTATTTTAATGGGAATAAACAAGGAAAGGATCTGACAATGCACAGGCAGATTTGTAAGTTTTATCTTGGGAAGTTAAAGAAAATCTCACTGACACACTCTCTTTTATCTGTGAAGTAATAGTTGATGTTACCTTTCAAGAGAAGAATTCAAGAAATGAAAAGAATGACGTTTTTTAAAAAGGACTTGGCAAAAGGGAAGAGTTGATCAGGAAAGCTCTGAAGGTTGAACAGGAAATATTGAGGGCTCATTTAAAGTTGGTAACTATAAATTTATAGTAAACTCAACCTTTCCTGTTGTTTAAGGCTTATTTCAAGAACACTGGAATAGTCAGGTGCAGTTCTTAAGAAGTAAATGGTTATTTCCAAATAGAATTGGGATTTTAGCTAATGATGGGTTTAATCAATTATATAGTCTGTTCTATTCTAGAATGCCATGAGTTGGGGAAAATTATCCATCTTGACTTATATTGGTATATGGTAGTAGGTAAGGACCTACATAGATGTCCCCCCTGAAATGTCAAGTTATCTCAAAACACCTATTAAAAGATTTAAAACAACACCCATTAAAGAAACTTCTTGTTCACCATAAGGTTAGATGCCCCCTTCATCATATATAAGATTATTGTAAAAAGTAGTTGTGTTTTTAGCCTATCTCCTTTATACTACTGACACTGCTTTTCTTATACTTGTACTGTATTGACCTAACTTGTTGCAAATTTTTAATGTTGTGAGCTTATTACTTATTACCCTCTTTTTAATCTAGTTTTTCATCAATTCATTTTTCTTCATAAACCATAGCATTATTCCTCAAGTCTCACCACTGTACCAAAAGGAAAAAGAAAAAATATTTTTGGAAGAAAGGGTCATACCTGTTTTTCTATATTCAGATGTCTCAAAGGAGTACACTGTCTTCACCTTTCTTTCAAGGTACTCACTCTTTGTCTAAGGTATGTGATGTATTTCCAAAATAATATATATGTGGATGTACAGATAGGATTTTGGATATTAAACATTCCTGCTTATTGCACTAAAAATAAAATACATTATTGACTGGAATTTACTTTATTTGGAAATTCTCCTGTATATAATTAGTTTATTAAACAGTAAGTGAAAGGGATGCTTTTGAAGTCAATTTTAAAAATTACCTTTTATCTGCCTGTAAATAGTTAAGAGAAGCCTTCTGAGCTCAAGTCATTCAATGGCATCACCCAGCAACTACTCCACTGCTTCAGTCTCTGAATTCCTCCTCATCTGCTTCCCTAACTACCAGAGTTGGCAGCACTGGCTGTCCCTGCCCCTCAGCCTCCTCTTCCTTCTGGCCATGGGGGCCAACGCCACCCTTCTGATCACCATTCGACTAGAGGCATCTCTGCATGAGCCCATGTACTACCTGCTCAGCCTCCTCTCCCTGCTGGACATTGTGCTCTGCCTCACTGTCATCCCCAAGGTCCTGGCCATCTTCTGGTTTGACCTCAGGTCCATCAGCTTCTCTGCCTGCTTCCTCCAGATGTTCATCATGAACAGTTTCCTCCCCATGGAGTCTTGCACATTCATGGTCATGGCCTATGACCGCTATGTGGCCATCTGCCACCCACTACGATATTCATCCATCATCACTAGCCAATTTGTGGCCAAGGCTAGTGTCTTCATTGTCACACGAAATGCCCTTCTCTCTGCACCCATTCCTATTCTGACTGCCCAGCTCCATTACTGTGGAAAAAATGTCATTGAGAACTGCATCTGTGCCAACCTGTCTGTGTCTAGGCTCTCCTGTGACAATTTCACCCTGAACAGAATCTACCAATTTGTAGTTGGCTGGACCTTACTGGGCTCAGATTTCATTCTCATCTTCCTCTCCTACAGCTTCATCCTAAGAACTGTGCTTAGATTCAAGGCCGAGGGGGCTGCAGTCAAAGCCCTGAGCACATGTGGCTCTCACTTCATCCTTATCCTGTTCTTCAGCACCATCCTGCTGGTTGTGGTGTTGACAAATGTGGCCAGAAAGAGGGTCCCCATGGACATCCTAATCCTGCTCAATGTCCTTCATCACCTCATACCCCCTGCCTTGAACCCTATTGTATACGGGGTTCGGACCAAAGAGATAAAACAAGGAATTCAGAAATTGCTCCAGAGAGCAATGTGAATATGTAGAAAAAGTTTCTAATCCCCCCCCTCTCCTTCTCAGTAATTTGTACCCAGTCAGCAAAGTAGAGAAATGCCTGTGAGTGAGTATTTATTATATGCAGGGAGGCTTACTTCATCACTGACCCAGATACCTTCCTTTATTCTCTTTGCCTTATTCAGATGAAGATAGGCAAGAGGAAGAAACCCATATTTCTTGAGTAACTGCTTTGAGCCTTGGCAATTATATTTAAGTAATTTAATCTTTACAACATCCCAGCAGGTATCATGACTTACAGTTAACATAGTAAAAAAATGCTTTTAAGAGAGGTGACCAACAAAGATCACATATATGGAAAGCAATAGAGGTAAAATTTCAGGCTACAGAGTCTAGGTGCTGTCTACAGAAATGCTCCTTCAAGTACAGTTGAAGCTGGAGACCACGCTTTCATTCTACTTTCTTTTGACTTGGGATTGTCCTTCTGGCTGTCCACATATATTTCCTACCTATACCTACCTCTTTGAGAGCCAGAGTGTTTTTAGATAAGACAGAGTCTTACCCAACAAAGCAACTATAGGACCTCAAGAGAAGGGTGTTTATAATAATATAAAGCAATACCAGCTTTCTATTTTACCCTGCATAATCTTGTCACCTTCAGGGAGTCTTGAAAATGAGGATTCAGGTGGAGAGAGAGGATACCAATGGGGTGGAAAACTAAGAAACTGACCAGGACAGTGGGTTTGCCATTTCCTCTTTATGTTTGAGCTACACATGCAGTGAACTGAAAATGAAGTCTCATTTGATCTGCTGACTCTGCCCCAGAGCTCTAGCTGAAGGTGGAAAGGCATGACACAATGTAGGGTTTCTGGATAACAGTGGGCAAGCCAGGAGAAAATATAGTGCATCATTATTTTTAGAAAATATAATGTAATCAATTGGTTAAAAGCATATTGGAGACTTGGAATGACAAAAGGGAGGGGATGAGGTAATATGGAGACAGTAACTGCAGGAAGAGCCTTACACTTGGGAAGACATTGTGTCTTAAGAACTTAGAACCCATTGAACTAACTGGGTTGCACTACTCTGAGGATGAGTTCTGATTCTAACTGGTCCTCATATCACAGGAACTTAGAGGAGGTACTCTTAGAGCTAAGACCTCTGAGGGGAGGACTCTATCCTCCTGCCGTTGGTACATCTGAGGGAGTTCAGTGAGGCTGATTTGAGTTCTACAACTCAAACCCAAACCCAAACCAAACTCCAAACCCATTCAGCTAACCATGCAACTGACCAACCAGAAAATCCCAGAGACCAGAATCTACCCCACTGCCAGTGTGATGAGTCATTGCTAAGGGATACTGACAAGACAGGGACAGACAGGAAAGAACAAGTACACCGCCCCCCGCCCCCCGCCATGTGTTTCAACCTTCCAGCTTTTTTCTGTTGCTCTCTGTGGGTGCAAACTCAGAGGGATTCAGCTGACAAAGAGTCCCAGAGCTGAGCCTGAGCATCTCAAAGCAGAGTTTTAATGGGAGGGTTTAGGGCTGGGAGACAGGAGTTAAGACAGCACAGCTCCTCTTGGTTAAGTCTGAAAGCCTGTGACTGCATGAGGGGCAGCTGTAACAGCATGCTGTAGTGCACAATGCCACCCAGGGAACTGGAAACAGAGTCAAGTCCTCCAGTGCAAGTAGGTGAAGCGATATGATGTAATGTCACAGGGGCAGCTTTCGTAACTATGAAAGAATTTAGCATTAAGTTGGCAGCCAGAATAGAGATTCACTGTCCCACACTAGCAATTAGATAGAGTAATGGCAACTCACTGCTGGTGTTGGCTCTAGGTTCTCCAAAGCCACACTCAATAACAGCAGAAAAAAAAGTGACACCCATTTGCCCATAAGGAGCTCTTAATATTCTTACACACTTGGGCTTTGCTCTCATTTCCTCAAGCCAGAGTCACAGGCATATCTTGATATTTGTCTTAAAAAAAAAGAGAGAATTATCTACTAGGGCTTCTCTCCTTCTTCTGGATGCTGGAAGCGTTTTTTCCACCACTATCTTCCCATTGTCCCCAGAGGACAAAATAGCTGTCTTCAACACTGATTGTTTAAAGTCTAAAATGACACTAATAATATCAGTGTCCCCATATACTGATAATAATAATAGTAACCATAATGAAATAAAAGATCAAATTTTCTGAGCACTTGCAAACTATCAGTGTCTATGCATGATAATTTTTAACTTTCATAAAAGCTGTCTGTGGATGATTATAACAATGAGTTTTTTAAAAATCTAGCAGAAAAGATAGAATTCACAGGAATATGATACACATGGTCAGGTGCTAGTTTCAAGCACTTGGTGCACTCTGTTGGTCTCTCTAAAAGGACTTTCTCTAACTCTGCTGCACTTTCACCCAGGTGCACACCCAGAAGGGACTCAATGAGAAGTCTGTTAGCTTGGCTTCTCCAGTTTAATACAAATGGCAACATAATTATGAGAAGTTTACTCAAACTGGGTATACACAGGATTAGAAACTACCAACTTGTAGCGATTCCTAAAGGATGTAGAGACCAACTCACCAGTTGTCATTTCTCATAGTGACTAGCAAAATTGTGGCCTACCGAGGGTTTCAGTAGATGCTCCATTGTATTAGATGTTGAAGTGGCTAAATGAAAACTTGACAAATAGTGTTTGCCATGGATGTCTAGTTCCACACTGGTAGAACCCTAAATACAAGGAACAGACAAGCTACATACTTAAGGTCAAATCTCTGCGTTGGTTCTAAGGAGAGAGGTTGTGAGAACCACGGTTTCTCTCAAAATGGTCAAGCCCAGTGCAGGTGGTTTAAGTGATCCGAAGGCAGGTTTGGGGGATAAAGCTGATGAAGGAACAAGAGAACAAGATTACACAAAGAGCCAAATATTGAGGGGCAAACACAAATCTGCTGTAAAGTTCCTATAGCATTAAAAAATGAGCTTAGTAGAAATTTTGGAACACTCGTTTGAGTGGATAGAATGAATTATCAAAAATTACAGGCATTTTCAATTGGTGGGGTATAAATGATACAAATTTTCAGCTATAAGATAAATAAGTAGTGGGGGTATAATTTGCAACATGATGAGTATAGTTAGCACTGCTGTATAGTACGTTTGAAAGCTGAGTAAATTCTAAAAGTTCTCATCACAAAGAAAAAAACTATTTTTTCTTTTTCTTTTTGTATCTATAAGGGATGTTGTATATTAACCAAACTAATTGTGGTAATCATTTAATAATAAATGTAAATCAAGTTATTATGCTGTACACCTTTAACTTATACAGTGCTGTATATAAGTTACATCTCAATAAAACTGATAGAAAAAATAAATTGATGGGGCACAGATGTTTTGTCTGTTTAAGTAAGAAAACCTGTGAAGAGTCACTTTGCTACTATAGGCTGACTATGGTCTAATTGCACTGGAAAGGGGGGTATTAGGAGCACAAGGAAGGGTGGGAAGGGGCTTACTAATGCTGGTTTGGGGGTTAGTCACATGTGCATGAGTAATTTGCAATGAGCACAGGGCCTTTGAGAAAGAGTATCTGAAACCACTGTATGCTGCTATTCAGGAACAGAACAGATTTAAATCAAGACCCAAGAGAAAGAACAGATTTAAATCAAGTGGCAAGAGAAAGTAACAAGTGCCCTGGAATTAAATATCTGGTGGAAAAATAGAGTCTGTTTTTGAAACGATTGCTCAAAACAGAGACCTAAATATTGTTGAGTGAACAAAACTACATTTTCTACACATCATTACATAGAATTGGGGAGCCTGAGCACGTAGTCACCCTGAAACTCTGTCATGGTTTCATACACACACACACACACACACACACACACACATATATATATATTATGTTATTACAGTTGTCCCGTTTTCCCCCTCCACTCCCCTCCACCCTGCACACCCTCTGTCACCCACATTCCCCCTCTTTAGTTCATGTCCATGTGTCATACTTGTAAGTTCTTTAGCTTCTATATTTCCCATACTATTCTTACCCTCCCCCTGTCTATTTTCTACCTACCATCTATACTATTCATTCTCTGTGCCTTTTCCCCCTCTCTCCTCCTCCCACTCCCCTGTTGCTAACCCTCCATGTGATCTCCATTTCTGTGGTTCTATTCCTGTTCTAGTTGTTTGCTTAGTTTGTTTTTGTTTTTGTTTTAGGCATGGTTGTTAATAACTGTGAGTTTGCTGTCATTTTACTGTACATGTTTTTTATCTACCTTTTCTTAGGTGAGTCCCTTTAACATTTCATATAATAAGGGCTTGGTGGTGATGAACTCCTTTAGCTCAACCTTATCTGGAAAGTGCTTTATCTGCCCTTCCATTCTAAATGAAAGCTTTGCTGGATAGAACAATCTTGGATGTAAGTCCTTACCTTTCTTGGGTGATGTAATTATAATGTGCATTGGTGCATTCCTCCTTGGGTCCAAGTTCTTTGGGACTCTCTGAGCTTCCTGGACTTCCTGGAAGTCTATTTCCTTTGTCAGATTGGGGAAGTTCTCCTTTATTATTTGTTCAAATAAATTTTCCACTTGTTGCTCTTCCTCTTCCTTTCTGGTAACCCTATAATTTGGATCTTGGAACATTTAAAGATGTCCTGGGGGTTCCTAAGCCTCTCCTAATTTTTCTGAATTTTTATTTCTTCCTTCTTTTCTGTTTGGTTGTTTCTTTCTTCCTTCTGGTCCACTCCATTGATTTGAGTCCCAGTTTCCTTCCCATCACTATTGGTTCCCTGTATATTTTCCTTTACTTCACTTAGCCTAGCCTTCATTTTTTCATCTAATTTGCAACCAAATTCAACCAGTTCTGTGAGCATCCTGATCACCAGTGCTTTGAACTGTGCATCTGATAGGTTGCCTATTTCTTCGTCACTTAATTGTATTTTTTCTGGAGATTTGATCTGTTGTTGCATTTGGGTCTTTTTTTTTTTTTTTGGTCTTGATGCACCTGTTTCATAGTGAGGGGAGGAGCCTTACATGTTCACTTGGGTGGGGCAACTCAGTCTCTGCACTGTGATGCTATAGGCGGGACAGGGCTCTGAGAGGGAACAATGGCGCTTGCTCCACTCTGCTGGAAGTGATTTCAGTCACTTCTGCTTCTTCCCTCAAGCAAATTGGCCCTCTGGTGCTGATTCCCATGTGGGTGGGTTTGTGTGCATTCTAGGGCCCTGTGGGTCTCTCCAATAATCTTTCCTGTGAGGCTGGGAGTCTCTCCCAGCACCTCAACCCCCACAGGTGTTTTCAGTTGGTGTTTTGAAGCTTTATTTCCCTGCACTGGGAGTCTGGGTTGTGCGATCTGTCTTGCTCCTTAGTTTGACCTGGTTTATGTGTGGGTGAATGTGGGACCACCCCATTTTGCCAGCTACCTTGTGTGCCAAGCCCCTCCACAATCGACTGCTTCACTGGGTCTGCTGTTTGCTGCCTTGCATGCCTGCCAGAGTCCGCTAGCTGCCACTTCCATGCCCAGGGTCCAGCAGCCATCACTTTTTTTTTTTTTTTTTGCTGTGACCCCTCTTCACCTGGCCACTCAACTCCACTCCTCCTACCGGTTTGGATGAAAGTGTCTACTTTAACTCCTTGGTTGTCAGACTTCCATACAGTTCAATTTTCTTTCAGTACTTGTTGGGGACAACTCTGCCTAGTTACAGGAATTGTAAGTCTACTTTCCCATGGCTAAGGATGAGCAAGTGACCTCCAGAATGAGAGCCACAGAAGACAAAGCTTATCTCTGGTGGCAAACGCTGCCTCAGTTTTCTCTCCCTGCCCCCAAAGCATGGTCAGAAGTCAATAATGGGTAAGACCCCTCACAGCCGGTGGCAACCTAAGCTAGACTTGATCACTTGGGAGGCCATCAAGGAAGGACTCAGGGGGCTGCAACAGAGAGTGAGCAATGGAATCTTGCCTCTGGGCTATGTGACACAGCCTAAGTCCCCATGTCCTCTGGGAAAAGCCCTTCCTAGCTCTAATCCCCTTTTTTCCCCAAGACATTATTTTTTATTTTGATTAATTTTTTTTTAATTTTAATTTTTAAAATATATTTTATTGATTATACCATCACAGTTGTTCTATTCCCCCCCTTCATTCCCCTCCACCCGCACACTCCCTCCCCCATCATTCTCCCCCCCCCTTAGTTTATAACCACGTGTCTCAAGTTCTTTAGATTCTATATTTCCCCCACTATTCTCGCCCTCCCCCCTATCTATTTTCTACCTACCATCTATGCTATTTTCTGTGCCTTCTCCCCCCTTCTCCTCCTCCC